>NW_028123885.1:600000-833180 GCF_965194805.1 Balaenoptera borealis
ATATTCAGGAAAAAACGCATACGCCCTTTTTGGCCAACCAAGCAACCTGGAAAGGCAAATCAGCGCTACAAAGAAGTCTCGCTTCCCATCGGTCAAAAGGGCCATGCTGGAAAAAGTGTCAAAACCAGAAATGCAGGACAGGCCATGGAGAAATGGGAGCCTTGCTACACTGATGGGCGGGATGTAAATTGCCAAGAGCCACTCTGGAGAAGTGTCCGGTGAGTCCTGAAACATCTGAAAAACACAGCTTAGAGAGCATAGGGCACTTCCACTCATGGGGGTATAAATTGGGAAAATTAAAAATCAGCAAGACACAAGCACCCCAAAGTTTAGGGCTGCTCTGTTGACCAGGACCTCCACTTCATTCCACCTTAAATATCCCAGGAAAGAGAAAAATAGATAAAGAAGTTGTGGTCCTTATGTACAATGGAATATCACTCAGCCAGGAAATCAATGTCGTAAGGTTAGTAGCAGCATGATGAGTGGATTTAGGTACGACGATTCTAAGTGAAATAAGTCACACAGAAAAGGACACTTCTCATAAGGTATCACTGATAGAGGGAATGTAAAAACCGTTACACTTGAACTGAATTACAAAACAGAACAGAGTCACACATGCAGAAAACACACTATGGCTGCTTAACGGGAAAGGTGAGGTGGGGTGATACATAAAACAAGGGTATCAAATTAGCTCAGATACCGTTCCATAAACCCAATATGTAATAGACAAGACCTACTCCTTGCTCAGAGAACTGGACTCAACACGCCCTATTCACCGCACAAGAATATATCTGACTAATAATAATCGTAAACCTATGTATTGATATCTCTCTGTTAGTGTGTCAAGTGGGTGTAAAGCGGCATAAACACAGCAGTGAAAAGCAGCTAAACCCCATTATAAAAATAAATTACTTTGAAACACCCATGAAACAAAGACAGTGAAAGAGAGCGAAATTCTTACACAATGCGTTCAGGGGCTGTGATGCAACCTGGATTGACCATATCTAGACGCACAGCTGGATGAGACATAAGGGTGGACACTCTTGGGGCTGAGAGGTTTGGTGAGGTTGGGTGAGCAAACGCAGACCCTTTAAAGTAATACTGCGTGGTACCCATCGCATTGGTCCCAAATCTCCAGGTTCAAGGGCATCTTCCTACATCAAAAACATGCATGAGAAACCCAGAAGATGGTACACCGTGTGATGGGGAAAGGTTTCTAAAACGCACCTCATTTCTCATCTCCTTGTGCCCGGGTTCGCCATTCCAGCCGCTTTACTAGCAAGCTCCCTACTTGGAGCATCAGCACCTTTAACCTCCTGTTCCGTACAGGTTGCAATTTGTCCTGAGGATAAACGGGAAGACGTGGAACCAACGAGAGACTAGCTCTTGGTGTTGGGACAGGCACAGGTCACTCTATTTTCCCATCAGAAAGAAGAATTAACCACAGGCTCAGCCTGCGCCCCAGAACCAGAACAGGGCCTGAAGCCATTCTGTGATTTTGCGGCCAGCTCCCATAAAAACGAGTTGTAAAATGGAGGTTCAGGGCACTGCAATTCACAAACCTGCAGAGTTATAAATGATAACTCTCCTCCACAAATATACTGAGGGAAGGCAAAGAAGAGGATTTGAAATCAAGGCAGAATTGCAGGAAACAGATTTCAGGAGGTAGATTCGAATCGCCTTTAAAGCACATGAAAAGCGGCAAAACGTTGACAATGATGCCCTTGGCCAAAAAGGGCGTATGCGTTTTTTCCTGAATATATTCAGGAAAAAACGCATACGCCCTTTTTGGCCAACCAAGCAACCTGGAAAGGCAAATCAGCGCTACAAAGAAGTCTCGCTTCCCATCGGTCAAAAGGGCCATGCTGAAAAAAGTGTCAAAACCAGAAATGCAGGACAGGCCATGGAGAACTGGGAGCCTTGCTACACTGATGGGCGGGATGTAAATTGCCAAGAGCCACTCTGGAGAAGTGTCCGGTGAGTCCTGAAACATCTGAAAAACACAGCTTAGAGAGCATAGGGCACTTCCACTCATGGGGGTATAAATTGGGAAAATTAAAAATCAGCAAGACACAAGCACCCCAAAGTTTAGGGCTGCTCTGTTGACCAGGACCTCCACTTCATTCCACCTTAAATATCCCAGGAAAGAGAAAAATAGATAAAGAAGTTGTGGTCCTTATGTACAATGGAATATCACTCAGCCAGGAAATCAATGTCGTAAGGTTAGTAGCAGCATGATGAGTGGATTTAGGTACGACGATTCTAAGTGAAATAAGTCACACAGAAAAGGACACTTCTCATAAGGTATCACTGATAGAGGGAATGTAAAAACCGTTACACTTGAACTGAATTACAAAACAGAACAGAGTCACACATGCAGAAAACACACTATGGCTGCTTAACGGGAAAGGTGAGGTGGGGTGATACATAAAACAAGGGTATCAAATTAGCTCAGATACCGTTCCATAAACCCAATATGTAATAGACAAGACCTACTCCTTGCTCAGAGAACTGGACTCAACACGCCCTATTCACCGCACAAGAATATATCTGACTAATAATAATCGTAAACCTATGTATTGATATCTCTCTGTTAGTGTGTCAAGTGGGTGTAAAGCGGCATAAACACAGCAGTGAAAAGCAGCTAAACCCCATTATAAAAATAAATTACTTTGAAACACCCATGAAACAAAGACAGTGAAAGAGAGAGAAATTCTTACTCAATGCGTTCAGGGGCTGTGATGCAACCTGGATTGACCATATCTAGACGCACAGCTGGATGAGACATAAGGGTGGACACTCTTGGGGCTGAGAGGTTTGGTGAGGTTGGGTGAGCAAACGCAGACCCTTTAAAGTAATACTGCGTGGTACCCATCGCATTGGTCCCAAATCTCCAGGTTCAAGGGCATCTTCCTACATCAAAAACATGCATGAGAAACCCAGAAGATGGTACACCGTGTGATGGGGAAAGGTTTCTAAAACGCACCTCATTTCTCATCTCCTTGTGCCCGGGTTCGCCATTCCAGCCGCTTTACTAGCAAGCTCCCTACTTGGAGCATCAGCACCTTTAACCTCCTGTTCCGTACAGGTTGCAATTTGTCCTGAGGATAAACGGGAAGACGTGGAACCAACGAGAGACTAGCTCTTGGTGTTGGGACAGGCACAGGTCACTCTATTTTCCCATCAGAAAGAAGAATTAACCACAGGCTCAGCCTGCGCCCCAGAACCAGAACAGGGCCTGAAGCCATTCTGTGATTTTGCGGCCAGCTCCCATAAAAACGAGTTGTAAAATGGAGGTTCAGGGCACTGCAATTCACAAACCTGCAGAGTTATAAATGATAACTCTCCTCCACAAATATACTGAGGGAAGGCAAAGAAGAGGATTTGAAATCAAGGCAGAATTGCAGGAAACAGATTTCAGGAGGTAGATTCGAATCGCCTTTAAAGCACATGAAAAGCGGCAAAACGTTGACAATGATGCCCTTGGCCAAAAAGGGCGTATGCGTTTTTTCCTGAATATATTCAGGAAAAAACGCATACGCCCTTTTTGGCCAACCAAGCAACCTGGAAAGGCAAATCAGCGCTACAAAGAAGTCTCGCTTCCCATCGGTCAAAAGGGCCATGCTGAAAAAAGTGTCAAAACCAGAAATGCAGGACAGGCCATAGAGAAATGGGAGCCTTGCTACACTGATGGGCGGGATGTAAATTGCCAAGAGCCACTCTGGAGAAGTGTCCGGTGAGTCCTGAAACATCTGAAAAACACAGCTTAGAGAGCATAGGGCACTTCCACTCATGGGGGTATAAATTGGGAAAATTAAAAATCAGCAAGACACAAGCACCCCAAAGTTTAGGGCTGCTCTGTTGACCAGGACCTCCACTTCATTCCACCTTAAATATCCCAGGAAAGAGAAAAATGGATAAAGAAGTTGTGGTCCTTATGTACAATGGAATATCACTCAGCCAGGAAATCAATGTCGTAAGGTTAGTAGCAGCATGATGAGTGGATTTAGGTACGACGATTCTAAGTGAAATAAGTCACACAGAAAAGGACACTTCTCATAAGGTATCACTGATAGAGGGAATGTAAAAACCGTTACACTTGAACTGAATTACAAAACAGAACAGAGTCACACATGCAGAAAACACACTATGGCTGCTTAACGGGAAAGGTGAGGTGGGGTGATACATAAAACAAGGGTATCAAATTAGCTCAGATACCGTTCCATAAACCCAATATGTAATAGACAAGACCTACTCCTTGCTCAGAGAACTGGACTCAACACGCCCTATTCACCGCACAAGACTATATCTGACTAATAATAATCGTAAAACCTATGTATTGATATCTCTCTGTTAGTGTGTCAAGTGGGTGTAAAGCGGCATAAACACAGCAGTGAAAAGCAGCTAAACCCCATTATAAAAATAAATTACTTTGAAACACCCATGAAACAAAGACAGTGAAAGAGAGCGAAATTCTTACACAATGCGTTCAGGGGCTGTGATGCAACCTGGATTGACCATATCTAGACGCACAGCTGGATGAGACATAAGGGTGGACACTCTTGGGGCTGAGAGGTTTGGTGAGGTTGGGTGAGCAAACGCAGACCCTTTAAAGTAATACTGCGTGGTACCCATCGCATGGGTCCGAAATCTCCAGGTTCAAGGGCATCTTCCTACATCAAAAACATGCATGAGAAACCCAGAAGATGGTACACCGTGTGATGGGGAAAGGTTTCTAAAACGCACCTCATTTCTCATCTCCTTGTGCCCGGGTTCGCCATTCCAGCCTCTTTACTAGCAAGCTCCCTACTTGGAGCATCAGCACCTTTAACCTCCTGTTCCGTACAGGTTGCAATTTGTCCTGAGGATAAACGGGAAGACGTGGAACCAACGAGAGACTAGCTCCTGGTGTTGGGACAGGCACAGGTCACTCTATTTTCCCATCAGAAAGAAGAATTAACCACAGGCTCAGCCTGACCCCCGGAACCAGAACAGGGCCTGAAGCCATTCTGCGATTTTGCGGCCAGCTCCCATAAAAACGAGTTGTAAAATGGAGGTTCAGGGCACTGCAATTCACAAACCTGCAGAGTTATAAATGATAACTCTCGTCCACAAATATATTGAGGGAAGGCAAAGAAGAGGATTTGAAATCAAGGCAGAATTGCAGGAAACAGATTTCAGGAGGTAGATTCGAATCGCCTTTAAAGCACATGAAAAGCGGCAAAACGTTGACAGTGATGCCCTTGGCCAAAAAGGGCGTATGCGTTTTTTCCTGAATATATTCAGGAAAAAACGCATACGCCCTTTTTGGCCAACCAAGCAACCTGGAAAGGCAAATCAGCTCTACAAAGAAGTCTCGCTTCCCATCGGTCAAAAGGGCCATGCTGAAAAAAGTGTCAAAACCAGAAATGCAGGACAGGCCATGGAGAAATGGGAGCCTTGCTACACTGATGGGCGGGATGTAAATTGCCAAGAGCCACTCTGGAGAAGTGTCCGGTGAGTCCTGAAACATCTGAAAAACACAGCTTAGAGAGCATAGGGCACTTCCACTCATGGGGGTATAAATTGGGAAAATTAAAAATCAGCAAGACACAAGCACCCCAAAGTTTAGGGCTGCTCTGTTGACCAGGACCTCCACTTCATTCCACCTTAAATATCCCAGGAAAGAGAAAAATGGATAAAGAAGTTGTGGTCCTTATGTACAATGGAATATCACTCAGCCAGGAAATCAATGTCGTAAGGTTAGTAGCAGCATGATGAGTGGATTTAGGTACGACGATTCTAAGTGAAATAAGTCACACAGAAAAGGACACTTCTCATAAGGTATCACTGATAGAGGGAATGTAAAAACCGTTACACTTGAACTGAATTACAAAACAGAACAGAGTCACACATGCAGAAAACACACTATGGCTGCTTAACGGGAAAGGTGAGGTGGGGTGATACATAAAACAAGGGTATCAAATTAGCTCAGATACCGTTCCATAAACCCAATATGTAATAGACAAGACCTACTCCTTGCTCAGAGAACTGGACTCAACACGCCCTATTCACCGTACAAGACTATATCTGACTAATAATAATCGTAAAACCTATGTATTGATATCTCTCTGTTAGTGTGTCAAGTGGGTGTAAAGCGGCATAAACACAGCAGTGAAAAGCAGCTAAACCCCATTATAAAAATAAATTACTTTGAAACACCCATGAAACAAAGACAGTGAAACAGAGAGAAATTCTTACACAATGCGTTCAGGGGCTGTGATGCAACCTGGATTGACCATATCTAGACGCACAGCTGGATGAGACATAAGGGTGGACACTCTTGGGGCTGAGAGGTTTGGTGAGGTTGGGTGAGCAAACGCAGACCCTTTAAAGTAATACTGCGTGGTACCCATCGCATGGGTCCCAAATCTCCAGGTTCAAGGGCATCTTCCTACATCAAAAACATGCATGAGAAACCCAGAAGATGGTACACCGTGTGATGGGGAAAGGTTTCTAAAACGCACCTCATTTCTCATCTCCTTGTGCCCGGGTTCGCCATTCCAGCCTCTTTACTAGCAAGCTCCCTACTTGGAGCATCAGCACCTTTAACCTCCTGTTCCATACAGGTTGCAATTTGTCCTGAGGATAAACGGGAAGACGTGGAACCAACGAGAGACTAGCTCTTGGTGTTAGGACAGGCACAGGTCACTCTATTTTCCCATCAAAAAGAAGAATTAACCACAGGCTCAGCCTGCGCCCCGGAACCAGAACAGGGCCTGAAGCCATTCTGCGATTTTGCGGCCAGCTCCCATAAAAACGAGTTGTAAAATGGAGGTTCAGGGCACTGCAATTCACAAACCTGCAGAGTTATAAATGATAACTCTCGTCCACAAATATATTGAGGGAAGGCAAAGAAGAGGATTTGAAATCAAGGCAGAATTGCAGGAAACAGATTTCAGGAGGTAGATACGAATCGCCTTTAAAGCACATGAAAAGCGGCAAAACGTTGACAGTGATGCCCTTGGCCAAAAAGGGCGTATGCGTTTTTTCCTGAATATATTCAGGAAAAAACGCATACGCCCTTTTTGGCCAACCAAGCAACCTGGAAAGGCAAATCAGCTCTACAAAGAAGTCTCGCTTCCCATCGGTCAAAAGGGCCATGCTGGAAAAAGTGCCAAAACCAGAAATGCAGGACAGGCCATGGAGAAATGGGAGCCTTGCTACACTGATGGGCGGGATGTAAATTGCCAACAGCCACTCTGGAGAAGTGTCCGGTGAGTCCTGAAACATCTGAAAAACACAGCTTAGAGAGCATAGGGCACTTCCACTCATGGGGGTATAAATTGGGAAAATTAAAAATCAGCAAGACACAAGCACCCCAAAGTTTAGGGCTGCTCTGTTGACCAGGACCTCCACTTCATTCCACCTTAAATATCCCAGGAAAGAGAAAAATGGATAAAGAAGTTGTGGTCCTTATGTACAATGGAATATCACTCAACCATGAAATCAATGTCGTAAGGTTAGTAGCAGCATGATGAGTGGATTTAGGTACGACGATTCTAAGTGAAATAAGTCACACAGAAAAGGACACTTCTCATAAGGTATCACTGATAGAGGGAATGTAAAAACCGTTACACTTGAACTGAATTACAAAACAGAACAGAGTCACACATGCAGAAAACACACTATGGCTGCTTAACGGGAAAGGTGAGGTGGGGTGATACATAAAACAAGGGTATCAAATTAGCTCAGATACCGTTCCATAAACCCAATATGTAATAGACAAGACCTACTCCTTGCTCAGAGAACTGGACTCAACACGCCCTATTCACCGCACAAGAATATATCTGACTAATAATAATCGTAAAACCTATGTATTGATATCTCTCTGTTAGTGTGTCAAGTGGGTGTAAAGCGGCATAAACACAGCAGTAAAAAGCAGCTAAACCCCATTATAAAAATAAATTACTTTGAAACACCCATCAAACAAAGACAGTGAAAGAGAGAAAAATTCTTACACAATGCGTTCAGGGGCTGTGATGCAACCTGGATTGACCATATCTAGACGCACAGCTGGATGAGACATAAGGGTGGACACTCTTGGGGATGAGAGGTTTGGTGAGGTTGGGTGAGCAAACGCAGACCCTTTAAAGGAATACTGCGTGGTACCCATCGCATGGGTCCCAAATCTCCAGGTTCAAGGGCATCTTCCTACATCAAAAACATGCATGAGAAACCCAGAAGATGGTCCACCGTGTGATGGGGAAAGGTTTCTAAAACGCACCTCATTTCTCATCTCCTTGTGCCCGGGTTCGCCATTCCAGCCACTTTACTAGCAAGCTCCCTACTTGGAGCATCAGCACCTTTAACCTCCTGTTCCATACAGGTTGCAATTTGTCCTGAGGATAAACGGGAAGACGTGGAACCAACGAGAGACTAGCTCTTGGTGTTGGGACAGGCACAGGTCACTCTATTTTCCCATCAGAAAGAAGAATTAACCACAGGCTCAGCCTGCCCCCCGGAACCAGAACAGGGCCTGAAGCCATTCTGCGATTTTGCGGCCAGCTCCCATAAAAACGAGTTGTAAAATGGAGGTTCAGGGCACTGCAATTCACAAACCTGCAGAGTTATAAATGATAACTCTCGTCCACAAATATATTGAGGGAAGGCAAAGAAGAGGATTTGAAATCAAGGCAGAATTGCAGGAAACAGATTTCAGGAGGTAGATACGAATCGCCTTTAAAGCACATGAAAAGCGGCATAACGTTGACAATGATGCCCTTGGCCAAAAAGGGCGTATGCGTTTTTTCCTGAATATATTCAAGAAAAAACGCATACGCCCTTTTTGGCCAACCAAGCAACCTGGAAAGGCAAATCAGCGCTACAAAGAAGTCTCGCTTCCCATCGGTCAAAAGGGCCATGCTGAAAAAAGTGTCAAAACCAGAAATGCAGGACAGGCCATGGAGAAATGGGAGCCTTACTACACTGATGGGCGGGATGTAAATTGCCAAGAGCCACTCCGGAGAAGTGTCCGGTGAGTCCTGAAACATCTGAAAAACACAGCTTAGAGAGCATAGGGCACTTCCACTCATGGGGGTATAAATTGGGAAAATTAAAAATCAGCAAGACACAAGCACCCCAAAGTTTAGGGCTGCTCTGTTGACCAGGACCTCCACTTCATTCCACCTTAAATATCCCAGGAAAGAGAAAAATGGATAAAGAAGTTGTGGTCCTTATGTACAATGGAATATCACTCAGCCATGAAATCAATGTCGTAAGGTTAGTAGCAGCATGATGAGTGGATTTAGGTACGACGATTCTAAGTGAAATAAGTCACACAGAAAAGGACACTTCTCATAAGGTATCACTGATAGAGGGAATGTAAAATCCGTTACACTTGAACTGAATTACAAAACAGAACAGAGTCACACATGCAGAAAACACACTACGGCTGCTTAACGGGAAAGGTGAGGTGGGGTGATACATAAAACAAGGGTATCAAATTAGCTCAGATACCGTTCCATAAACCCAATATGTAATAGACAAGACCTACTCCTTGCTCAGAGAACTGGACTCAACACGCCCTATTCACCGCACAAGAATATATCTGACTAATAATAATCGTAAAACCTATGTATTGATATCTCTCTGTTAGTGTGTCAAGTGGGTGTAAAGCGGCATAAACACAGCAGTGAAAAGCAGCTAAACCCCATTATAAAAATAAATTACTTTGAAACACCCATGAAACAAAGACAGTGAAAGAGAGAGAAATTCTTACACAATGCGTTCAGGGGCTGTGATGCAACCTGGATTGACCATATCTAGACGCACAGCTGGATGAGACATAAGGGTGGACACTCTTGGGGCTGAGAGGTTTGGTGAGGTTGGGTGAGCAAACGCAGACCCTTTAAAGGAATACTGCGTGGTACCCATCGCATGGGTCCGAAATCTCCAGGTTCAAGGGCATCTTCCTACATCAAAAACATGCATGAGAAACCCAGAAGATGGTCCACCGTGTGATGGGGAAAGGTTTCTAAAACGCACCTCATTTCTCATCTCCTTGTGCCCGGGTTCGCCATTCCAGCCACTTTACTAGCAAGCTCCCTACTTGGAGCATCAGCACCTTTAACCTCCTGTTCCATACAGGTTGCAATTTGTCCTGAGGATAAACGGGAAGACGTGGAACCAACGAGAGACTAGCTCTTGGTGTTGGGACAGGCACAGGTCACTCTATTTTCCCATCAGAAAGAAGAATTAACCACAGGCTCAGCCTGCCCCCCGGAACCAGAACAGGGCCTGAAGCCATTCTGCGATTTTGCGGCCAGCTCCCATAAAAACGAGTTGTAAAATGGAGGTTCAGGGCACTGCAATTCACAAACCTGCAGAGTTATAAATGATAACTCTCGTCCACAAATATATTG
This sequence comes from Balaenoptera borealis, assembly GCF_965194805.1. Lineage (NCBI taxonomy): Eukaryota > Metazoa > Chordata > Mammalia > Artiodactyla > Balaenopteridae > Balaenoptera > Balaenoptera borealis. The sequence goes on from NW_028123885.1 coordinate 610,404, forward strand.
AGGGAAGGCAAAGAAGAGGATTTGAAATCAAGGCAGAATTGCAGGAAACAGATTTCAGGAGGTAGATACGAATCGCCTTTAAAGCACATGAAAAGCGGCATAACGTTGACAATGATGCCCTTGGCCAAAAAGGGCGTATGCGTTTTTTCCTGAATATATTCAAGAAAAAACGCATACGCCCTTTTTGGCCAACCAAGCAACCTGGAAAGGCAAATCAGCGCTACAAAGAAGTCTCGCTTCCCATCGGTCAAAAGGGCCATGCTGAAAAAAGTGTCAAAACCAGAAATGCAGGACAGGCCATGGAGAAATGGGAGCCTTACTACACTGATGGGCGGGATGTAAATTGCCAAGAGCCACTCCGGAGAAGTGTCCGGTGAGTCCTGAAACATCTGAAAAACACAGCTTAGAGAGCATAGGGCACTTCCACTCATGGGGGTATAAATTGGGAAAATTAAAAATCAGCAAGACACAAGCACCCCAAAGTTTAGGGCTGCTCTGTTGACCAGGACCTCCACTTCATTCCACCTTAAATATCCCAGGAAAGAGAAAAATGGATAAAGAAGTTGTGGTCCTTATGTACAATGGAATATCACTCAGCCATGAAATCAATGTCGTAAGGTTAGTAGCAGCATGATGAGTGGATTTAGGTACGACGATTCTAAGTGAAATAAGTCACACAGAAAAGGACACTTCTCATAAGGTATCACTGATAGAGGGAATGTAAAATCCGTTACACTTGAACTGAATTACAAAACAGAACAGAGTCACACATGCAGAAAACACACTACGGCTGCTTAACGGGAAAGGTGAGGTGGGGTGATACATAAAACAAGGGTATCAAATTAGCTCAGATACCGTTCCATAAACCCAATATGTAATAGACAAGACCTACTCCTTGCTCAGAGAACTGGACTCAACACGCCCTATTCACCGCACAAGAATATATCTGACTAATAATAATCGTAAAACCTATGTATTGATATCTCTCTGTTAGTGTGTCAAGTGGGTGTAAAGCGGCATAAACACAGCAGTGAAAAGCAGCTAAACCCCATTATAAAAATAAATTACTTTGAAACACCCATGAAACAAAGACAGTGAAAGAGAGAGAAATTCTTACACAATGCGTTCAGGGGCTGTGATGCAACCTGGATCGACCATATCTAGACCCACAGCTGGGTGAGACATAAGGGTGGACACTCTTGCGGCTGAGAGGTTTGGTGAGGTTGGATGAGCCAACGCAGACCCTTTAAAGTAATACTGCGTGGTACCCATCGCATTGGTCCCAAATCTCCAGGTTCAAGGGCATCTTCCTACATCAAAAACATGCATGAGAAACCCAGAAGATGGTACACCGTGTGATGGGGAAAGGTTTCTAAAACGCACCTCATTTCTCATCTCCTTGTGCCCGGGTTCGCCATTCCAGCCGCTTTACTAGCAAGCTCCCTACTTGGAGCATCAGCACCTTTAACCTCCTGTTCCGTACAGGTTGCAATTTGTCCTGAGGATAAACGGGAAGACGTGGAACCAACGAGAGACTAGCTCTTGGTGTTGGGACAGGCACAGGTCACTCTATTTTCCCATCAGAAAGAAGAATTAACCACAGGCTCAGCCTGCGCCCCAGAACCAGAACAGGGCCTGAAGCCATTCTGTGATTTTGCGGCCAGCTCCCATAAAAACGAGTTGTAAAATGGAGGTTCAGGGCACTGCAATTCACAAACCTGCAGAGTTATAAATGATAACTCTCCTCCACAAATATACTGAGGGAAGGCAAAGAAGAGGATTTGAAATCAAGGCAGAATTGCAGGAAACAGATTTCAGGAGGTAGATTCGAATCGCCTTTAAAGCACATGAAAAGCGGCAAAACGTTGACAATGATGCCCTTGGCCAAAAAGGGCGTATGCGTTTTTTCCTGAATATATTCAGGAAAAAACGCATACGCCCTTTTTGGCCAACCAAGCAACCTGGAAAGGCAAATCAGCGCTACAAAGAAGTCTCGCTTCCCATCGGTCAAAAGGGCCATGCTGAAAAAAGTGTCAAAACCAGAAATGCAGGACAGGCCATGGAGAACTGGGAGCCTTGCTACACTGATGGGCGGGATGTAAATTGCCAAGAGCCACTCTGGAGAAGTGTCCGGTGAGTCCTGAAACATCTGAAAAACACAGCTTAGAGAGCATAGGGCACTTCCACTCATGGGGGTATAAATTGGGAAAATTAAAAATCAGCAAGACACAAGCACCCCAAAGTTTAGGGCTGCTCTGTTGACCAGGACCTCCACTTCATTCCACCTTAAATATCCCAGGAAAGAGAAAAATAGATAAAGAAGTTGTGGTCCTTATGTACAATGGAATATCACTCAGCCAGGAAATCAATGTCGTAAGGTTAGTAGCAGCATGATGAGTGGATTTAGGTACGACGATTCTAAGTGAAATAAGTCACACAGAAAAGGACACTTCTCATAAGGTATCACTGATAGAGGGAATGTAAAAACCGTTACACTTGAACTGAATTACAAAACAGAACAGAGTCACACATGCAGAAAACACACTATGGCTGCTTAACGGGAAAGGTGAGGTGGGGTGATACATAAAACAAGGGTATCAAATTAGCTCAGATACCGTTCCATAAACCCAATATGTAATAGACAAGACCTACTCCTTGCTCAGAGAACTGGACTCAACACGCCCTATTCACCGCACAAGAATATATCTGACTAATAATAATCGTAAACCTATGTATTGATATCTCTCTGTTAGTGTGTCAAGTGGGTGTAAAGCGGCATAAACACAGCAGTGAAAAGCAGCTAAACCCCATTATAAAAATAAATTACTTTGAAACACCCATGAAACAAAGACAGTGAAAGAGAGCGAAATTCTTACACAATGCGTTCAGGGGCTGTGATGCAACCTGGATTGACCATATCTAGACGCACAGCTGGATGAGACATAAGGGTGGACACTCTTGGGGCTGAGAGGTTTGGTGAGGTTGGGTGAGCAAACGCAGACCCTTTAAAGTAATACTGCGTGGTACCCATCGCATTGGTCCCAAATCTCCAGGTTCAAGGGCATCTTCCTACATCAAAAACATGCATGAGAAACCCAGAAGATGGTACACCGTGTGATGGGGAAAGGTTTCTAAAACGCACCTCATTTCTCATCTCCTTGTGCCCGGGTTCGCCATTCCAGCCGCTTTACTAGCAAGCTCCCTACTTGGAGCATCAGCACCTTTAACCTCCTGTTCCGTACAGGTTGCAATTTGTCCTGAGGATAAACGGGAAGACGTGGAACCAACGAGAGACTAGCTCTTGGTGTTGGGACAGGCACAGGTCACTCTATTTTCCCATCAGAAAGAAGAATTAACCACAGGCTCAGCCTGACCCCTGGAACCAGAACAGGGCCTGAAGCCATTCTGCGATTTTGCGGCCAGCTCCCATAAAAACGAGTTGTAAAATGGAGGTTCAGGGCACTGCAATTCACAAACCTGCAGAGTTATAAATGATAACTCTCCTCCACAAATATACTGAGGGAAGGCAAAGAAGAGGATTTGAAATCAAGGCAGAATTGCAGGAAACAGATTTCAGGAGGTAGATTCGAATCGCCTTTAAAGCACATGAAAAGCGGCAAAACGTTGACAATGATGCCCTTGGCCAAAAAGGGCGTATGCGTTTTTTCCTGAATATATTCAGGAAAAAACGCATACGCCCTTTTTGGCCAACCAAGCAACCTGGAAAGGCAAATCAGCGCTACAAAGAAGTCTCGCTTCCCATCGGTCAAAAGGGCCATGCTGAAAAAAGTGTCAAAACCAGAAATGCAGGACAGGCCATAGAGAAATGGGAGCCTTGCTACACTGATGGGCGGGATGTAAATTGCCAAGAGCCACTCTGGAGAAGTGTCCGGTGAGTCCTGAAACATCTGAAAAACACAGCTTAGAGAGCATAGGGCACTTCCACTCATGGGGGTATAAATTGGGAAAATTAAAAATCAGCAAGACACAAGCACCCCAAAGTTTAGGGCTGCTCTGTTGACCAGGACCTCCACTTCATTCCACCTTAAATATCCCAGGAAAGAGAAAAATGGATAAAGAAGTTGTGGTCCTTATGTACAATGGAATATCACTCAGCCAGGAAATCAATGTCGTAAGGTTAGTAGCAGCATGATGAGTGGATTTAGGTACGACGATTCTAAGTGAAATAAGTCACACAGAAAAGGACACTTCTCATAAGGTATCACTGATAGAGGGAATGTAAAAACCGTTACACTTGAACTGAATTACAAAACAGAACAGAGTCACACATGCAGAAAACACACTATGGCTGCTTAACGGGAAAGGTGAGGTGGGGTGATACATAAAACAAGGGTATCAAATTAGCTCAGATACCGTTCCATAAACCCAATATGTAATAGACAAGACCTACTCCTTGCTCAGAGAACTGGACTCAACACGCCCTATTCACCGCACAAGACTATATCTGACTAATAATAATCGTAAAACCTATGTATTGATATCTCTCTGTTAGTGTGTCAAGTGGGTGTAAAGCGGCATAAACACAGCAGTGAAAAGCAGCTAAACCCCATTATAAAAATAAATTACTTTGAAACACCCATGAAACAAAGACAGTGAAAGAGAGCGAAATTCTTACACAATGCGTTCAGGGGCTGTGATGCAACCTGGATTGACCATATCTAGACGCACAGCTGGATGAGACATAAGGGTGGACACTCTTGGGGCTGAGAGGTTTGGTGAGGTTGGGTGAGCAAACGCAGACCCTTTAAAGTAATACTGCGTGGTACCCATCGCATGGGTCCCAAATCTCCAGGTTCAAGGGCATCTTCCTACATCAAAAACATGCATGAGAAACCCAGAAGATGGTACACCGTGTGATGGGGAAAGGTTTCTAAAACGCACCTCATTTCTCATCTCCTTGTGCCCGGGTTCGCCATTCCAGGCTCTTTACTAGCAAGCTCCCTACTTGGAGCATCAGCACCTTTAACCTCCTGTTACATACAGGTTGCAATTTGTCCAGAGGATAAACGGGAAGACGTGGAACCAACGAGAGACTAGCTCTTGGTGTTGGGACAGGCACAGGTCACTCTATTTTCCCATCAGAAAGAAGAATTAACCACAGGCTCAGCCTGCGCCCCAGAACCAGAACAGGGCCTGAAGCCATTCTGTGATTTTGCGGCCAGCTCCCATAAAAACGAGTTGTAAAATGGAGGTTCAGGGCACTGCAATTCACAAACCTGCAGAGTTATAAATGATAACTCTCCTCCACAAATATACTGAGGGAAGGCAAAGAAGAGGATTTGAAATCAAGGAAGAATTGCAGGAAACAGATTTCAGGAGGTAGATTCGAATCGCCTTTAAAGCACATGAAAAGCGGCAAAACGTTGACAATGATGCCCTTGGCCAAAAAGGGCGTATGCGTTTTTTCCTGAATATATTCAGGAAAAAACGCATACGCCCTTTTTGGCCAACCAAGCAACCTGGAAAGGCAAATCAGCGCTACAAAGAAGTCTCGCTTCCCATCGGTCAAAAGGGCCATGCTGAAAAAAGTGTCAAAACCAGAAATGCAGGACAGGCCATGGAGAACTGGGAGCCTTGCTACACTGATGGGCGGGATGTAAATTGCCAAGAGCCACTCTGGAGAAGTGTCCGGTGAGTCCTGAAACATCTGAAAAACACAGCTTAGAGAGCATAGGGCACTTCCACTCATGGGGGTATAAATTGGGAAAATTAAAAATCAGCAAGACACAAGCACCCCAAAGTTTAGGGCTGCTCTGTTGACCAGGACCTCCACTTCATTCCACCTTAAATATCCCAGGAAAGAGAAAAATAGATAAAGAAGTTGTGGTCCTTATGTACAATGGAATATCACTCAGCCAGGAAATCAATGTCGTAAGGTTAGTAGCAGCATGATGAGTGGATTTAGGTACGACGATTCTAAGTGAAATAAGTCACACAGAAAAGGACACTTCTCATAAGGTATCACTGATAGAGGGAATGTAAAAACCGTTACACTTGAACTGAATTACAAAACAGAACAGAGTCACACATGCAGAAAACACACTGTGGCTGCTTAACGGGAAAGGTGAGGTGGGGTGATACATAAAACAAGGGTATCAAATTAGCTCAGATACCGTTCCATAAACCCAATATGTAATAGACAAGACCTACTCCTTGCTCAGAGAACTGGACTCAACACGCCCTATTCACCGCACAAGAATATATCTGACTAATAATAATCGTAAACCTATGTATTGATATCTCTCTGTTAGTGTGTCAAGTGGGTGTAAAGCGGCATAAACACAGCAGTGAAAAGCAGCTAAACCCCATTATAAAAATAAATTACTTTGAAACACCCATGAAACAAAGACAGTGAAAGAGAGAGAAATTCTTACACAATGCGTTCAGGGGCTGTGATGCAACCTGGATTGACCATATCTAGACGCACAGCTGGATGAGACATAAGGGTGGACACTCTTGGGGCTGAGAGGTTTGGTGAGGTTGGGTGAGCAAATGCAGACCCTTTAAAGTAATACTGCGTGGTACCCATCGCATTGGTCCCAAATCTCCAGGTTCAAGGGCATCTTCCTACATCAAAAACATGCATGAGAAACCCAGAAGATGGTACACCGTGTGATGGGGAAAGGTTTCTAAAACGCACCTCATTTCTCATCTCCTTGTGCCCAGGTTCGCCATTCCAGCCGCTTTACTAGCAAGCTCCCTACTTGGAGCATCAGCACCTTTAACCTCCTGTTCCGTACAGGTTGCAATTTGTCCTGAGGATAAACGGGAAGACGTGGAACCAACGAGAGACTAGCTCTTGGTGTTGGGACAGGCACAGGTCACTCTATTTTCCCATCAGAAAGAAGAATTAACCACAGGCTCAGCCTGACCCCTGGAACCAGAACAGGGCCTGAAGACATTCTGCGATTTTGCGGCCAGCTCCCATAAAAACGAGTTGTAAAATGGAGGTTCAGGGCACTGCAATTCACAAACCTGCAGAGTTATAAATGATAACTCTCCTCCACAAATATACTGAGGGAAGGCAAAGAAGAGGATTTGAAATCAAGGCAGAATTGCAGGAAACAGATTTCAGGAGGTAGATTCGAATCGCCTTTAAAGCACATGAAAAGTGGCAAAACGTTGACAATGATGCCCTTGGCCAAAAAGGGCGTATGCGATTTTTCCTGAATATATTCAGGAAAAAACGCATACGCCCTTTTTGGCCAACCAAGCAACCTGGAAAGGCAAATCAGCGCTACAAAGAAGTCTCGCTTCCCATCGGTCAAAAGGGCCATGCTGAAAAAAGTGTCAAAACCAGAAATGCAGGACAGGCCATGGAGAACTGGGAGCCTTGCTACACTGATGGGCGGGATGTAAATTGCCAAGAGCCACTCTGGAGAAGTGTCCGGTGAGTCCTGAAACATCTGAAAAACACAGCTTAGAGAGCATAGGGCACTTCCACTCATGGGGGTATAAATTGGGAAAATTAAAAATCAGCAAGACACAAGCACCCCAAAGTTTAGGGCTGCTCTGTTGACAAGGACCTCCACTTCATTCCACCTTAAATATCCCAGGAAAGAGAAAAATAGATAAAGAAGTTGTGGTCCTTATGTACAATGGAATATCACTCAGCCATGAAATCAATGTCGTAAGGTTAGTAGCAGCATGATGAGTGGATTTAGGTACGACGATTCTAAGTGAAATAAGTCACACAGAAAAGGACACTTCTCATAAGGTATCACTGATAGAGGGAATGTAAAAACCGTTACACTTGAACTGAATTACAAAACAGAACAGAGTCACACATGCAGAAAACACACTGTGGCTGCTTAACGGGAAAGGTGAGGTGGGGTGATACATAAAACAAGGGTTTCAAATTAGCTCAGATACCGTTCCATAAACCCAATATGTAATAGACAAGACCTACTCCTTGCTCAGAGAACTGGACTCAACACGCCCTATTCACCGCACAAGAATATATCTGACTAATAATAATCGTAAAACCTATGTATTGATATCTCTCTGTTAGTGTGTCAAGTGGGTGTAAAGCGGCATAAACACAGCAGTGAAAAGCAGCTAAACCCCATTATAAAAATAAATTACTTTGAAACACCCATGAAACAAAGACAGTGAAAGAGAGAGAAATTCTTACACAATGCGTTCAGGGGCTGTGATGCAACCTGGATTGACCATATCTAGACGCACAGCTGGATGAGACATAAGGGTGGACACTCTTGGGGCTGAGAGGTTTGGTGAGGTTGGGTGAGCAAACGCAGACCCTTTAAAGTAATACTGCGTGGTACCCATCGCATGGGTCCCAAATCTCCAGGTTCAAGGGCATCTTCCTACATCAAAAACATGCATGAGAAACCCAGAAGATGGTACACCGTGTGATGGGGAAAGGTTTCTAAAACGCACCTCATTTCTCATCTCCTTGTGCCCGGGTTCGCCATTCCAGCCGCTTTACTAGCAAACTCCCTACTTGGAGCATCAGCACCTTTAACCTCCTGTTCCGTACAGGTTGCAATTTGTCCTGAGGATAAACGGGAAGACGTGGAACCAACGAGAGACTAGCTCCTGGTGTTGGGACAGGCACAGGTCACTCTATTTTCCCATCAGAAAGAAGAATTAACCACAGGCTCAGCCTGACCCCCGGAACCAGAACAGGGCCTGAAGCCATTCTGCGATTTTGCGGCCAGCTCCCATAAAAACGAGTTGTAAAATGGAGGTTCAGGGCACTGCAATTCACAAACCTGCAGAGTTATAAATGATAACTCTCGTCCACAAATATATTGAGGGAAGGCAAAGAAGAGGATTTGAAATCAAGGCAGAATTGCAGGAAACAGATTTCAGGAGGTAGATTCGAATCGCCTTTAAAGCACATGAAAAGCGGCAAAACGTTGACAGTGATGCCCTTGGCCAAAAAGGGCGTATGCGTTTTTTCCTGAATATATTCAGGAAAAAACGCATACGCCCTTTTTGGCCAACCAAGCAACCTGGAAAGGCAAATCAGCTCTACAAAGAAGTCTCGCTTCCCATCGGTCAAAAGGGCCATGCTGAAAAAAGTGTCAAAACCAGAAATGCAGGACAGGCCATGGAGAAATGGGAGCCTTGCTACACTGATGGGCGGGATGTAAATTGCCAAGAGCCACTCTGGAGAAGTGTCCGGTGAGTCCTGAAACATCTGAAAAACACAGCTTAGAGAGCATAGGGCACTTCCACTCATGGGGGTATAAATTGGGAAAATTAAAAATCAGCAAGACACAAGCACCCCAAAGTTTAGGGCTGCTCTGTTGACCAGGACCTCCACTTCATTCCACCTTAAATATCCCAGGAAAGAGAAAAATGGATAAAGAAGTTGTGGTCCTTATGTACAATGGAATATCACTCAGCCAGGAAATCAATGTCGTAAGGTTAGTAGCAGCATGATGAGTGGATTTAGGTACGACGATTCTAAGTGAAATAAGTCACACAGAAAAGGACACTTCTCATAAGGTATCACTGATAGAGGGAATGTAAAAACCGTTACACTTGAACTGAATTACAAAACAGAACAGAGTCACACATGCAGAAAACACACTATGGCTGCTTAACGGGAAAGGTGAGGTGGGGTGATACATAAAACAAGGGTATCAAATTAGCTCAGATACCGTTCCATAAACCCAATATGTAATAGACAAGACCTACTCCTTGCTCAGAGAACTGGACTCAACACGCCCTATTCACCGTACAAGACTATATCTGACTAATAATAATCGTAAAACCTATGTATTGATATCTCTCTGTTAGTGTGTCAAGTGGGTGTAAAGCGGCATAAACACAGCAGTGAAAAGCAGCTAAACCCCATTATAAAAATAAATTACTTTGAAACACCCATGAAACAAAGACAGTGAAACAGAGAGAAATTCTTACACAATGCGTTCAGGGGCTGTGATGCAACCTGGATTGACCATATCTAGACGCACAGCTGGATGAGACATAAGGGTGGACACTCTTGGGGCTGAGAGGTTTGGTGAGGTTGGGTGAGCAAACGCAGACCCTTTAAAGTAATACTGCGTGGTACCCATCGCATGGGTCCCAAATCTCCAGGTTCAAGGGCATCTTCCTACATCAAAAACATGCATGAGAAACCCAGAAGATGGTACACCGTGTGATGGGGAAAGGTTTCTAAAACGCACCTCATTTCTCATCTCCTTGTGCCCGGGTTCGCCATTCCAGCCTCTTTACTAGCAAGCTCCCTACTTGGAGCATCAGCACCTTTAACCTCCTGTTCCATACAGGTTGCAATTTGTCCTGAGGATAAACGGGAAGACGTGGAACCAACGAGAGACTAGCTCTTGGTGTTGGGACAGGCACAGGTCACTCTATTTTCCCATCAAAAAGAAGAATTAACCACAGGCTCAGCCTGCGCCCCGGAACCAGGACAGGGCCTGAAGCCATTCTGCGATTTTGCGGCCAGCTCCCATAAAAACGAGTTGTAAAATGGAGGTTCAGGGCACTGCAATTCACAAACCTGCAGAGTTATAAATGATAACTCTCGTCCACAAATATATTGAGGGAAGGCAAAGAAGAGGATTTGAAATCAAGGCAGAATTGCAGGAAACAGATTTCAGGAGGTAGATACGAATCGCCTTTAAAGCACATGAAAAGCGGCAAAACGTTGACAGTGATGCCCTTGGCCAAAAAGGGCGTATGCGTTTTTTCCTGAATATATTCAGGAAAAAACGCATACGCCCTTTTTGGCCAACCAAGCAACCTGGAAAGGCAAATCAGCTCTACAAAGAAGTCTCGCTTCCCATCGGTCAAAAGGGCCATGCTGGAAAAAGTGCCAAAACCAGAAATGCAGGACAGGCCATGGAGAAATGGGAGCCTTGCTACACTGATGGGCGGGATGTAAATTGTCAACAGCCACTCTGGAGAAGTGTCCGGTGAGTCCTGAAACATCTGAAAAACACAGCTTAGAGAGCATAGGGCACTTCCACTCATGGGGGTATAAATTGGGAAAATTAAAAATCAGCAAGACACAAGCACCCCAAAGTTTAGGGCTGCTCTGTTGACCAGGACCTCCACTTCATTCCACCTTAAATATCCCAGGAAAGAGAAAAATGGATAAAGAAGTTGTGGTCCTTATGTACAATGGAATATCACTCAACCATGAAATCAATGTCGTAAGGTTAGTAGCAGCATGATGAGTGGATTTAGGTACGACGATTCTAAGTGAAATAAGTCACACAGAAAAGGACACTTCTCATAAGGTATCACTGATAGAGGGAATGTAAAAACCGTTACACTTGAACTGAATTACAAAACAGAACAGAGTCACACATGCAGAAAACACACTATGGCTGCTTAACGGGAAAGGTGAGGTGGGGTGATACATAAAACAAGGGTATCAAATTAGCTCAGATACCGTTCCATAAACCCAATATGTAATAGACAAGACCTACTCCTTGCTCAGAGAACTGGACTCAACACGCCCTATTCACCGCACAAGAATATATCTGACTAATAATAATCGTAAAACCTATGTATTGATATCTCTCTGTTAGTGTGTCAAGTGGGTGTAAAGCGGCATAAACACAGCAGTGAAAAGCAGCTAAACCCCATTATAAAAATAAATTACTTTGAAACACCCATGAAACAAAGACAGTGAAAGAGAGAGAAATTCTTACACAATGCGTTCAGGGGCTGTGATGCAACCTGGATTGACCATATCTAGACGCACAGCTGGATGAGACATAAGGGTGGACACTCTTGGGGATGAGAGGTTTGGTGAGGTTGGGTGAGCAAACGCAGACCCTTTAAAGGAATACTGCGTGGTACCCATCGCATGGGTCCGAAATCTCCAGGTTCAAGGGCATCTTCCTACATCAAAAACATGCATGAGAAACCCAGAAGATGGTCCACCGTGTGATGGGGAAAGGTTTCTAAAACGCACCTCATTTCTCATCTCCTTGTGCCCGGGTTCGCCATTCCAGCCACTTTACTAGCAAGCTCCCTACTTGGAGCATCAGCACCTTTAACCTCCTGTTCCATACAGGTTGCAATTTGTCCTGAGGATAAACGGGAAGACGTGGAACCAACGAGAGACTAGCTCTTGGTGTTGGGACAGGCACAGGTCACTCTATTTTCCCATCAGAAAGAAGAATTAACCACAGGCTCAGCCTGCCCCCCGGAACCAGAACAGGGCCTGAAGCCATTCTGCGATTTTGCGGCCAGCTCCCATAAAAACGAGTTGTAAAATGGAGGTTCAGGGCACTGCAATTCACAAACCTGCAGAGTTATAAATGATAACTCTCGTCCACAAATATATTGAGGGAAGGCAAAGAAGAGGATTTGAAATCAAGGCAGAATTGCAGGAAACAGATTTCAGGAGGTAGATACAAATCGCCTTTAAAGCACATGAAAAGCGGCATAACGTTGACAATGATGCCCTTGGCCAAAAAGGGCGTATGCGTTTTTTCCTGAATATATTCAAGAAAAAACGCATACGCCCTTTTTGGCCAACCAAGCAACCTGGAAAGGCAAATCAGCGCTACAAAGAAGTCTCGCTTCCCATCGGTCAAAAGGGCCATGCTGAAAAAAGTGTCAAAACCAGAAATGCAGGACAGGCCATGGAGAAATGGGAGCCTTACTACACTGATGGGCGGGATGTAAATTGCCAAGAGCCACTCCGGAGAAGTGTCCGGTGAGTCCTGAAACATCTGAAAAACACAGCTTAGAGAGCATAGGGCACTTCCACTCATGGGGGTATAAATTGGGAAAATTAAAAATCAGCAAGACACAAGCACCCCAAAGTTTAGGGCTGCTCTGTTGACCAGGACCTCCACTTCATTCCACCTTAAATATCCCAGGAAAGAGAAAAATGGATAAAGAAGTTGTGGTCCTTATGTACAATGGAATATCACTCAGCCATGAAATCAATGTCGTAAGGTTAGTAGCAGCATGATGAGTGGATTTAGGTACGACGATTCTAAGTGAAATAAGTCACACAGAAAAGGACACTTCTCATAAGGTATCACTGATAGAGGGAATGTAAAATCCGTTACACTTGAACTGAATTACAAAACAGAACAGAGTCACACATGCAGAAAACACACTACGGCTGCTTAACGGGAAAGGTGAGGTGGGGTGATACATAAAACAAGGGTATCAAATTAGCTCAGATACCGTTCCATAAACCCAATATGTAATAGACAAGACCTACTCCTTGCTCAGAGAACTGGACTCAACACGCCCTATTCACCGCACAAGAATATATCTGACTAATAATAATCGTAAAACCTATGTATTGATATCTCTCTGTTAGTGTGTCAAGTGGGTGTAAAGCGGCATAAACACAGCAGTGAAAAGCAGCTAAACCCCATTATAAAAATAAATTACTTTGAAACACCCATGAAACAAAGACAGTGAAAGAGAGAGAAATTCTTACACAATTCGTTCAGGGGCTGTGATGCAACCTGGATCGACCATATCTAGACCCACAGCTGGGTGAGACATAAGGGTGGACACTCTTGCGGCTGAGAGGTTTGGTGAGGTTGGATGAGCCAACGCAGACCCTTTAAAGTAATACTGCGTGACACCCATCACATGGGTCCCAAATCTCCAGGTTCAAGGGCATCTTCCTACATCAAAAACATGCATGAGAAACCCAGAAGATGGTACACCATGTGATCGGGAAAGGTTTCTAAAATGCACCTCATTTATCATCTCCTTGTGCTCGGGTTCGCCATTCCAGCCACTTTCCTAGCAATCTCCCTACTTGGAGCATCAGCACCTTTAACCTCCTGTTCCGTACAGGTTGCAATTTGTACTGAGGATGAACGGGAAGAGGGGGAACCAATGAGAGACTAGATCTAGGTGTTGGGACAAGCACAGGTCACTCTATTTTCCCTTCAGAAAGAAGAATTAACCACAGGCTCAGCCTGCCCCCCGGAAGTAGAACAGGGCCTGAAGCAATCCTGCGCTTTTGCGGCCAACTCCCAAAAAAGCGAGTTGAAAAATGGATCTCAGGGGCACTGCAATTCACAAACCTGCAGAGTTATCAATGATAACTCTCGTCCACAAATATATTGAGGGAAGGCAAAGAAGAGGATTTGAAAGCAAGGCAGAATTGCAGAAACAGACTTAAGGAGGTAGATTCGAATCGCCTTTAAAGCAAATAAAAAGCGGCAAAACGTTGACAATGATACCCTTGGCCAAAAAGGGCGTATGCGTTTTTTCCTGAATATATTCAGGAAAAAACGCATACGCCCTTTTTGGCCAACCAAGCAACCTGGAAAGGCAAATCAGCGCTACAAAGAAGTCTCGCTTCCCATCGGTCAAAAGGGCCATGCTGAAAAAAGTGTCAAAACCAGAAATGCAGGACAGGCCATGGAGAAATGGGAGCCTTGCTACACTGATGGGCGGGATGTAAATTGCCAACAGCCACTCTGGAGAAGTGTACAGTGTGTCTTGAAACATCTAAAAAACACAGCTTAGAGAGCATAGGGCATTTCCACTCATGGGCGTATAAATTGGGAAAACTAAAAATCAGCAAGACACAGGCACACCAAACTTTAGGGCCGCTCTGTTGACAAGAACCTTCTCTTTATTACACCTTAAATATCCCAGGAAATAGGAAAATGGATAACGATGTTGTGGTCCTTATGTACAATGGAATATCACTCAGCCATGAAATCAATGTCATAAGGCTATTAGCAGCATGATGAGTGGATTTATGTTCGACGATTCTAAGTGAAATAAGTCACACAGAAAAAGACACTTATCATAAGCTATCACTTATAGAGGGAATGTAAAAACCGCTACACTTGAACTGAATTACAAAGCAGAACAGAGTCACACGTTTAGAAAACACACTATGGCTGCTTAACGGGAAAGGTGAGGTGGGGTGATGCATAAAACAAGGGTTTCATATTAGCTCAAATACCGATCCATAAACCCAATATGTAATAGACAAGACCTACTCCTTGCTCAGTGAAGTGGATGCAACACCCCCTATTCAACGAACAAGAATATATCTGACTAGTAAAAATCTTAAAACCTATGTATTGATTTCTCTCTGTAAGTGAATCAAGTGGGTGTAAAGGGGCATAAACACAGCAGTGAAAATCAGGTAAACCCCATTATAAAAATAAATTACTTTAAAATCCCAAAAAAACAAAGACAGTGATAGAGGGAGAAATTTTTACATAATTCGTTCCGGGGCTGTGATGCAACCTGGTGTGACCATATCTAGACCCACAGCTGGATGAGAAATAAAGCTGGACACTCTTGGGGCTGAAGGTCTCTTTCCCTATTTACCAGATTGGGAACGTAGAAAAGCTGCCACCCTCTGGCCGTTACCTGCAAAAGCAGCTTTAAAACCTGTGCTAATGGTCACTTCATATGAACAAGTACTTCAGGGCTGTAAATGAAACGTGCCCTCAAAATGTCTTGAGGGAGGTAATGGCCAAAAATTTTCAAAATGTGACACTTACTTTAAGAAAACACTTTGAAGAACTAAGCTGTAATCACAGTTTGATAAATAAAAAGGGCATGCTTTAAAGCTCAATTTCAACAGATTATGGGACACATGCAAATTCAACCACAGATAGGTATCAGCTCGCACCTGTTAGAATAACCATCAGCAAGAAAACTACAAACAATAAATATTGAAGGTGTTTTGGAGAAATGCATACCCTCAATTTTAAGTGGGACATAACCTGGAAAGAGCCACTAATGAGAACTGAATGGTGGTGCCTTTAAAACATACACACTGAGCTACCATATGATACAGCAAGCCCACTCCTTGGCCTATAACATAAGAAGACATAACTGGAAAGACACAGACAAGCAAATGTGCATTGCAGCAGTATTACAATAGCCAAGACATGGAGGCAACCAGAAAGTCCATCAAGAGGTGCGTGGCCAAAGAAGAACTGGTACACGTACAGATGGAATATTAGCCAGGGAAAAAAATGAAACAGTGCCATTTGCAGCACCATGTATGATTCTTGAGGTAATCAGGCAAATTGTACTAAGTCAGAAAGCAAAAGACACATATCCTATAATATCACTTATAGGTCTTAGCTAAACATTGATACCAATGAAGATATTTCCACAGAGAAATGCAATCACAGATTCATTAAACAAACTTATGGTTCACCAAATGGAAAGGTGTGAGGATTGGATACATTAGGATATTGGGGTTAAGATAGATATAGAAACACATGTGAAATATGTAATCACCAAAGACCTACGTAATACCAAGACAAGACTACTCAACATCGTGTCATAACCTACATGGGAAAATGATCCAAAGAAGAATAGATATATGTATATGTTTAAAAGAACCACATCTTTCACACCTAGAAGAAACAAAACATTTTAATTACATTTGCTCTGACAAAAAATAAAAATTAAATTAAAAAAAGAACAAGAAGTAATGAGACATAAACTTAAGGGGCTATTTGCTGGCACATTGCATTCTAATTTACAACCAGAACATGACTTCCATTAAGGCTCTGTCATCACTAATAAAGCAGCTTTATAAGCAATGTTGAAGGTAGCTTAAAAGAAGTCTCACTAATTATTGATAGTAACAAGGAAACAAAGAAAAGTAAAAATCTCACTGCAAAAAGTATACATAGGGTAAGGATAGTAGATCAAACACTTATTAAGCTTCTGTAGAGAATAAAAGACAACAGTAGTATGTTTTTTTAAAAAGAGAGGGCCCAAATAAATCTGAAATGAAAGAGATGATGTTACAACAGACACCACAGAAATACAAAGTATCCTAAGATACACACAGGGTAACTCAGGGCTCAGACTGGACAGAGCCCACTCTCCAGTCCCCTGTACATGACTTACAGGAGCCTCAGGAACTGAGGAGGGGGTCCCTGAGGAGAGGCTCAAGATAGAATATGGTAGGCATTAACATGACTGCATTCATCTTAAACATGCCTGAACTACATTCACACGAGATGATTTTGTCCTGTATGTACATCGGCACCTCTAGTTGGAACTGCAGATCTTTGGCTTCAACACCTCTACTGACAACATTAGCGTCACCTGCTGTGGACCGTCTCCTATAGGATTTCTAGAATCACAAAACATCGAAGCTTCACAGGACCCAGAGTCTGTGCAACTCCACACAGAGTCTCAGAGTCTCAACTCCACTCAGATACTCCACTCTTGGAGGGCACACACAAAGTAGTGTGCACATCAGGACCCAGGGGAAGGAGCAGTGACCCTGTAGGAGAATGACCAGAACTACCTGCTACTTTTAGAGGGTCTCCTGCAGAGGCAGGTGGTGGCTGTGGCTGTGGCTCACCGTGAGGACAACGACACTGGCAGCAGAAGTTCTGGGAAATACTCCTTGGTGTGAGCCCTCCCAGAGTCCGCCATTAGCCCCACCAAGAGCAAGGTAGGCTCCAGGGCTGGGTCGCCTCAGGCCAAACAACCAACAGGGAGGGAACCCAGCCCCATGCATCAGCAGACAAGCGGATTAAACTTTTTATTAAAGTTTTATTTAATCCGTAGACAAGCGGATTAAAGCTCTGCCCACCAAAGCAACACCCAGCTCTACCCACCACCAGTCCTTCCCATCAGGAAGCTTGCACAAGCCTCTAAGATAGACTCATCCACTGGAGAGCAGACAGCAGAAGCAAGAAGAACTACAATTCTGCAGCCTGTGGAAGGAAAACCACATTCACAGAAAGATAGACAAAATGAAAAGGCAGAGGACTTTATACCAGATCAAGGAACAAGATAAAACCCCAGAAAAAAAAAACGAAATGAGGTGGAGATAGGGAACCTTCCAGAAAAAAAATTCAGAATAATGATAGTGAAGTTGAGCCAAGACCTTGGAAAAAGAAAGGAGGCAAAGATCGAGAAGATGCAAGAAATGTTTAACAAAGACCTAGAAGAATTAAGGAACAAACACCTAGAAGAATTAAAGAACAAACAAACAGAGGTGAACAATGGAATAACTGAAATGAAAAATACACTAGAAGGAATCAGTAGCAGAATAACTGTGGCAGAAGAACGGATAAGTGACCTGGAAGACAGAAAGGTGGAAATCACTGCCATGGAACAGAATAAAGAAAAAGAATGAAAATAAACGAAGACACCCCAAGAGTCCTCTGGGACAACATTAAACGCAACAACATTCGCATTATAGGGGTCCCAGAAGGAGAAGAGAGAGAGAAAGGACCCGAGAATATATTTAAATAGATAATGGTCAAAAACTTCCCTAGCATGGGAAAAGAAATAGCCACCCAAGTCCAGAAGCACAGAGTGTCCCAGGCAGGATAAACCAAAGGAGAAAAATGACAAGACACATAGTAATCAAATTGACAAAAATTAACGACAAAGAAAAATGATTGAAAGCAGCAAGGGAAAAATGACAAATAACATACAAGGGAACTCCCATAAGGATAACAACTGATTTCTCAGCAGAAAATCTACAAGCCAGAAGGAAGTGGCATGATAAATTTAAAGTGATGAAAGGGAAGAACCTACAACCAAGAGTACTCCACCCTGCAAAGAGCTCATTCAGATTTGATGGAGAAATCAAAAGCCTTACAGACAAGCAAAAGCTAAGAGAATTCAGCACCATGAAACCAGCTCTACACCAAATGCTAAAGGAACTTCTCTAAGTGGGAAACACAAGAGAAGAAAAGGACCCACCAAGACAAACCCATAACAATTAAGAAAATAGTAGTAGGAACATACATATCGATAATTATCTTAAACGTGAATGCACTACATGTTCCAACCAAAAGACACAGGCTCGCTGAATGGATACAAAAACAAGACCCATATATATGCTGTCTACAAGAGATCCATTTCAGACCTAGGGACACATACAGACTCAAAGTGAGGCGATGGAAAAATATATTCTATGCAAATGAAAATCAAAAGAAAGCTGGAGTAGCAATACTCATATCAGATAAAATAGACTTTAAAATAAAGAATGTTACAAGAGACAAGGAAAGGCACTACATAATGGTCAGGGGATCAATCCAAGAAGAAGATATAACAATTATAAATATATATGTACCCAAAATAGGAGCAGCTCAATGTATAAGGCAACTGCTAACAGCTATAAAAGAGGAAATCGACAGTAACACAATAATAGCGGGGGACTTTAACAGCTCACTTACACCAGTGGAGATCAGCCAGACAGAAAATTAATAAGGAAACACAAGCTTTAAATGACACAATAGACCAGATAGAATTAATTGATATTTATAGGACATTCCATCCAAAAACAGCAGATTACACGTTCTTCTCAACTGCACACGGAACATTCTCCAGGATAGATCACATCTTGGGTCACAGATAAAGCCTCAGTAAATTTAAGAAAACTGAAATCATATCAAGCAGCTGTTCCGACCACAAGGCTATGAGATTAGAAATCAATTACACGGAAAAAACCGTAAAAAACACAAACACATGGAGGCTAAACAATACGTTACTAAATAACCAAGAGATCACTGAAGAAATCAAAGAGGAAATCAAAAACTACCTAGAGACAAATGACAACAAAAACACGATGATCCAAAACCTATGGGATGCAGCAAAAGGAGTTCTAAGAGGGAAGTTTATAGCAATACAAGCCTACCTCAAGAAACAAGAAAAATCTCAACTAAACAATCTAACCTTACACCTAGAGGAACTAGAGAAAGAAGAACAAAACCCAAAGTTAGTAGAAGGAAAGAAATCATAAAGATCAGAGCAGAAATAAATGAAATAGAAACAAAGAAAACGAAAGCAAAGATCAATAAAACTAAAAGCTGGTTCTTTGAGAAGATAAGCAAAAATGATCAACCTCTAGCCGGACTCCAGAAAAAGAGGGAGAGGACGCAAATCAACAAAATTAGAAGTGAAAAAGCAGAAGTTATAACAGACACCACAGGAATACAAAGCATCCTAAGAGACTACTACAAGCAACTCTAGGCCAATAAAATGGACAATCTGGAAGAAATGGACAAATTCTTAGAAAGGGATAACCTTCTAAGACTGAACCAGGAAGAAATAGAAAATATGAACAAACCTATCACAAGCAATGAAATTGAAACTGTGATTAAAAATCTTCCAACAAACAAAAGTCCAGAACCAGATGGCATCACAGGTGAATTCTATCAAACATTTAGAGCAGAGCTAACACCCAACCTTCTCAAATTCTTCAAAACAATTGCAGCGGAAGGAACACTCCCAAACTCATTCTATGAGACCACCATCACCCTGATACCAAAATCAGACAGAGATACTACAAGGAAAGAAAATTATAGACCAATATCACTGATGAATATAGATGTAAAAATCCTCAACAAAATACTAGCAAACAGAATCGAACAACACATGAAAAGGATCATACACCATGATCAAGTGGGGTTTATCCCAGGGATGCGAGGATTCTTCAATATACACAAATCAATGTGATACATCATATTAACAAATTGTAGAATAAAAGCATATGATCATCTCAATAGATGAAGGAAAAGATTTTGAGAAAATTCAACACTCATTTACGATAAAAACTCTGCAGAGTGTGGGCATAGAGGGAAACTACCTCAACATAATAAAGGCCATATATGACAAACCCACAGCAAACAACATTCTCAATGGTGAAAAACTGAAAGCGTTTCCTCTAAGATCAGGAACAAGACGAGGATGTCCACTCTCACCACTGCTATTCAACATAGTTTTGGAAGTCCTAGCCATGGCAATCAGAGAAGAAAAAGAAATAAAAGGAATACAAAAAGGAAAAGAAGAAGTAAAATTGTCACTGTTTGCAGATGACATGATATCATAGATAGAGAATCCTAAAGATGCCACCAGAAAACCACTGGAGCTAATCAATGAATTTGGTAAAGTTGCAGGATACAAAATTAATGCACAGAAATTGCTTGCATTCCTATACACTAACAATGAAAGATCAGAAAGAGAAATTAAGGAAACAATCCCATTACCACTGCAACAAAAAGAATAAAATACCTAGGAATAAACCTACCTAAGGAAGTAAAAGACCTGTACTCAGAAAACTATAAGACACTGATGAAAGAAATCAAAGATGATATAAACAGATGGAGACATATACCATGTTCTCGGATTAGAAGAATCAATATTGTGAAAATGACTATACTACCCAAAGCAATCTACAGATTCAATGCAATCCCGATCAAAATACCTTTGGCATTTTCTACAGAACAAGAAAAAAAAAAATCTTAAAATTTGTAGGGAGACACAAAAGACCCTGGATAGCCAAAGCAGTCTTGAGGGGGGAAAAAAAAGAGCTGGAGGAATCAGACTTCCAGACTTCAGACTATATTGCAAAGCTACAGTAATCAAGATAATATGGTACTGACACAAGAACAGAAATATAGGTCAATAGAACAGGATAGAAAGCACAGAGATAAACCCACGTACCTATGGTTCACTAATCTATGACAAAGGAGGCAAGGGTATACAATGGAGAAAAGACAGTGTCTTCAGCAAGTGGTGCTGGGAAAACTGGACAGTTACATGTAAAAGAATGAAATTAGTACACTCCCTAACACCATACACAAAAATAAACTCAAAATGGATTAGAGACCTAAATATAAGACCAGCCACTATAAAACTCTTAGAGGAAAACATAAGCAGAACAGTCTATGACATAAATCACAGCAAGATCCTTTTTGACCCACCTCCTAGAGAAATGGAAATAAAAACAAAAATAAAAAAATGGGACCGAATGAAACATAAATTCTTTTGCACAGCAAAGGAAAACATAAGCAAGATGAAAAGACAACCATCAGAATGGGAGAAAATATTTTCAAATGAAGCAAATGGCAAAGGATTAATCTCCAAAAAGCAGCTCATGTAGCTCAATATCACAAAACCAAACAACCCAATCCAAAAATGGGCAGAAGACCTAAATAGACATTTCTCCAAAGAAGATATACAGGTTGCCAACAAACACATGAAAGGATGCTGAACATCACTAATCATTAGAGAAATGCAAATCAAAACTACAGTGAGGTATCACCTCACACCAGTCAGAATGGCCATCATCAAAAAATCTACCAACAATAAATGCTGGAGAGGCATTTATTGGAGCAAAGGGAACCCTCTTGCACTGTTGGTGGGAATGTAAATTGATATAGCCACTAGGGAGAACGGTATGGGGGTTCCTTAAAAACTAAAAATAGAACTACCATACAACCCAGCAAACCCACTCCTGGACATTTACCCTGAGAAAACCATAATTCAAAAAGAGTCATGTACCACAATGTTCACTGTAGCTCTATTTACAATAGCCAGGACATGGAAGCAACCTAAGTGTCCATCAACAGATAAATGGATAAGGAAGATGTGGCACAAATATACAATGGAACATTATTCAGCCATAAAAAGAAACGAAATTGAGTTACTTTTAGTGAGGTGGATGGATCTAGAGTCTGTCCTACAGAGTGAAGTAAGTCAGAAAGAGAAAAACAAATACCGTATGCTAACACATATATATGGAATCTTAAAAAAAAAAGTTTATGAAGAACCTAGGGGCAGGAAAGGATTAAGGACACAGACGTAGAGAAAGGACTTGAGGACATGGGGAGAGGGAAGGGTAAGCTGGGACAAAGTGAGAGAGTGGTATGGACATATATACACTACCAAATGTAAAATTGATAGCTACTGGGAAGCAGCCACATAGCACAGGGAGATCAGCGCTGTGCTTTGTGACCACCTAAAAGGGTGGGATAAGGGAGTGAGAGGGAGGTGCAAGAGGGAGGGGATATGGTGTTATATGTATACGCACAGCTGATTCACTTTTTTATACAGCAGAAACTAACACACAATTGTAAAGCAATTATACTCCAATAAAGATGTAAAAGAAAAAAAAAAAGCCCAGAGATAAACCTACACACCTATGGCCCACTAATCTATGACAAAGGAGGCAAGGGTATACAAAGGAGAAAAGACAGTCTCTTCAATAAGTGGTGCTGGGAAAAATGGACAGCTACATGTAAAAGAATGAAATTAGAACACTCCCTAACACCATACACAAAAAATAAACTCAAAATGGATTAGAGACCAAAATGTAAGACCGGACACTATAAAACTCTTAGAGGAAAACATAGGAAGAATACTCTTTGACATAAATCACAGCAAGATCTTTTTTGATCCACCTCCTAGAGTAATGGAATAAAAAAAATAATAAACATATGGGAGCAAATGAAACCTAAAAGCTTTTGCAAAGCAAAGGAAACTACAAACAAGACGAAAAGACAACCCTCACAATGGGAGAAAATATTTGCAAACGAATCAATGGACAAAGGATTAATCTCCAATGTATATAAACAGCTCATGCAGCTCAACAGTAAAAAAACAAACAACCCAATCCAAAAATGGGCAGATGACGTAAATAGACATTTGTCCCAAGAAGACATACAGATGACCAAGAAGCACATGAAAAGCTGCTCAACATCACTAATTATTAGAGAAATATAAACCAAAACTACAATGAGGTATCACCTCACACGAGTTAGAATGGGCATCATCAGAAAATCTACAAGCAACAAATGCTGGAGAGGGTGTGGAGAAAAGGGAACCCTCTTACACTATTTGTGGGAATGTAAATTGATACAGTCACGATGGAGAACAGTATGGAGGTTCCTTAAGAAACTAAAAATAGAATTACCATATGACCCAGCAATCCCACTACTGGCCATATACCCAGAGAAAACCATAATTCAAAAAGACATATTCACCACAATATTCATTGCAGCACTATTTACAATAGCCAGGTCATGGAAGCAACCTAAATGCCCATAGACAGACGAACAGAAAAGATGTGCTACATATATAAAATGGAATATTACTCAGCCATAAAAAGGAATGAAATTGGGTCATTTGTAGAGACGTGGATAGATCTAGAGACTGTCATACAGAGTGAAGTAAGTCAGAAAGAGAAAAACAAATATCGTATATTAACGCATACATGTGGAACCTAGAAAAATGGTAAAGATGAACCGGTTTGCAAGGCAGAAATAGAGACACAGATGTAGAGAACAAATGTATGGACACCAAGGGGGGAAAGTGGCAGGGTGGTGGTGGTGGGATGAATTGCGAGCCTGGGATTGACATATATACACTTATATGTATAAAATAGGTTACCAATAAGAGCCTGCTGTATAAAAAAATGAATAAAATAAATTCAAAAATTAAAAAATAAGTAATACTTAAAAAAATAAAACAGAAAAAAAAGTTCTGCCCTTCCCATAGACGTATTTATATGAATGAATTATTTCCATGCTTATATCCATAAATACAAAAAGAGGAATAAAACTTACCTTGAACCAAAAAAGAAAAAAAAAAAAAAAACAGAACCCACTGGTCATACAGAGGAAAACCCTATCAGGGCACTTGCTCCAGGGGTAAACAATTCTGAAGTTGGTCACAGGTGGGGAATCATCTCCCATGCAGCCAGCAGCCCCCACACGAGGAGCATCCTCATTGCAAAGCTGGGGGACCGTGAGGAGGCGTCTCTGAGTAAACGTGAGCTGAGCCCCAGGCCAGCTGCTGCTGAACTTTTCCCACCCTTCCCAGGTAAAACACCTGAATGTGTGCAAAGACTTTAAAAACTAGAGGAAGGGGCTTGGAGTCACACCAGCGACAGCACGCAGGCCGACTTGGTGCCTGCAGGCCAGCCAGGATGGTCCTGGCCCCGGGCGCTCGTCTGGAAGCTTTCCATTTCCCTGCCTGAGGTACCCCTCCTGTCCCGGCCCCCACTGCTTTTTTCCTTCCTCACCTCTGCCCGGGGAGAAATTCCAGCAGCAAGTATGGGTGACACATCCTCTTCTTTAGCAGGTGGCAGCCCGGCAACTCCTGCAGAAAGTCCAGCAGAGCCCCAGTCACACTGGGCCACTCATAGAGCCGTGGGCCCTACTCCCTCCCACCAGCCCAACCCCGAGACTGCTGACGGGGCAGAGAATATGGCGTCAGGCACAGCTGCAGAGGCTTTTGCTGCCTGGAGGGGTGTTTATATTGACCTCAACCCAGGCACACCTGGGAAGGGCTGGCCGGCCGGGTCAGGCTGCCCAGGTCAGCCAATCCTCGCCCCTCAGGGGCTCAGAGTTGCAGAAAATGGGCCTTGCTGCACCGGCCAGATCCAAGGAACAGGTGTAGGGTCCCGAGAGTCAGGATAGATAAGGGGCGGCAGCCCTGGCTTGTTTTCGAATCATTTTATCTGGTCCATGAGTGGGAGACAACTTCAAGAAGACCCTCTGCTAATGAGAGGAACCCAGGAGTCAGGGAGAGGAGGGGTGGTGGGTGGAGACAGAGGCCTGGTGCCCCGGCTGCAGTGGAAGCCCCTGGAAGACCAGGCAGAGGGAGGCCGCACAGAGTGAAGCCTAGGGTCACAGACCTGTTGGAGCTGCTGTTTGTTAGTTCAAGCTCTGCTCTGAGGTGCTCTGTGTCAGCTCTGAGTGACAGGGGTGCTGGGGGTGCTCTGCAATGAGGGCTACGTGCACGGTTCCTGTGTGCCCAGCCCTGCCGGGGTACCTGTCCACGGGAGCTCCATATCCAGGGAGGGGCCTGCCCACGAGAGCCCCGTGGACTGCTGCGTACCTGCCCAGGTGAGCTCCATATCCTGGGAGGGGCCTGACCACAAGAGCCCCGTGGGCTGCTGGGGACCTGGTAGAGGACGCCAGGACAGTCAGTGAAGCCACAGAGGATATACATCTAGTAGTTCCTAATTCCTACACCCTGCTGGTCATTCTACCATCCACCAGGACATGGCATTCTGTATTAGACTTCAATGATGCCTTCTTCTGTATTCCATTAGTCCCAGAGTCACAAGAAATTTTGGCTGTGAGTGGCAGGACTCAACCTACAACAAAAACAATACTGCTGGGCCGTCCTGCCCCAGGGGTTCAAAAATTCCCACACCATCTTTGGGGAAACGTTAGCTAAAGACCTAAAAGATCTACCTCTGGAGAAGGGAACCCTCCTTCAATATGCAGATGACATTCTGATCACCAGCCCGACTAAGGAGGCCTCTGAACTACCTAGCCAATAAAAGATAGAAGGTGTCCAAGGAAAAGGCTCAAATATCACAAACTAAGGTGGCCTTCCTGGGCTTCATTCGCACAGAAGGTCGGAGAAGCCCACCCCAGGAAAGGGAAGAAGCCATTTGCAGCCTCACCTTTCCTGAAACTAGAAGACAGCTTAGGGGTTCCTGGGGAGACCGGGGTTTGCTGCATCTGGATCCCTAACTACAGTCTAATAGCTGGGCCTCTATATGAAACACTGAAAGGAAAAGATGATGATCCTTTTGAATAGAATCCAGAAGCGGCCTTTCAAGAATGGAAAGAGCAGTCAATTCAGACCCTGGCCCTGGACCTCCCTAAGTTAGCTAAACCCTTTGACCTTTACATTCCTGGTCCAAGGCGAATCGCCCTTGGAGTATTAGTGCAAAAACTGGGACCACTTGAAATGGAACAATGCAAGAATGCCCTCCAGGCATTGGCCAGCCACCCCATCCGACCAGGATACTGGGGGTATCTAAAAACCTGGAAATCAGCAGCCCGCAAGGCCAGCTCCCTCCTAAGGGAAAAGGACGCCACTTGGTGATCCTAACCACCCACCATGCCCTGAAGTTGCAGGGATTGCTCCGTGGGCACAATGACCTCGAGTGAGGAGGCCCTCCAACACCAACCTCCAGAGAGACAACCTGGGGCAATGGGCCCCCATGACGACTCGTGTGACCATCACTTGACCTGGAGCTTCTCTCAGAAAACAACAAGAGTGTGCCCCAAAAGAGCAGACTATTGCTTACAGGACTTACTGCACCCAGAGCGGAGCTAATAAACTTGGCAGGGGAACCGTAAATAACGCTGCCACCATAGAAAAGCCTACAGACACCGCAGTGACGGCGGCCAATGAGACCGGCTGTACTCCTGGCTACTTCAAAAGGCCGTTGACTGAGTGGCCGTCATGGTCCTGGATCACCACCGGCCCTGGACTGTCTGGGAGTTGAGCAAGCAGGGCTCTGACACCTGGTGCTGTTTGTACGTTAATTCAGTGGCCTAACTGAAGAAAGCACAGACTACTGGTCAGAGCATCTAGGCTGGCAGAAACCATCAGCCTAAGGGGGCCGAACCAATGTGGAGCAGGGTAAAACCGCCCACCCCCCCAGCGTCTCTGCACATCTCTTTCCTGGACCCTTAAAGGTCATTAGAATCTATAAAACTTCCAATGCTGGTGCTCAGGCAGACGAGCAGTGAGGGAGGAGGCCTGCGGACAATCAACCTCACCTGGAGGCTGCTGGGGAGAAGTCCTGCCCCTCCCCCCGGGTATGAGGACACCCAACTCAGCATGAAGCATTTACAGAAGACGTGTCTGCACCCTCAGCGCCCCAAGAATGAGGAATGGGACAAAAGGCAGAGGAGGGCTTTGTCACTGGCAAAGCCCATTAAAAATTCCTGGGAGATAAAAATAGAATCTGGGCAATAAAATAAAGTCTAACCATTTTTTCCTTTGTGCTTTGTCTAATTTCACTTGCTCCTAGGTTTCCACATGCAGAGGTCCCACACCCGACACTTCAGACCCGATTTCCTAGTGCAAAATGGCTGGGCCGACACCTCAGCTCGTGGGGCCCCGTGCAGACTCTGCGACATAGGAGCCTGAGCTCCAGCCAACCTGGCCCTCGAGAGCTCCGCCCCCTCCCTCCCGCTGATGCTGACAGGATCCCTACACAGCAGCCCGGCCCACAACCCGCAGGGGAGCACACACTCTCACCTCTCCATTCTCTGATCAAAATATAAAGTTTTCCTTTGCTTCTGAACCAAAGTCAGTCTCGATCTGTTGGCTCCAATGACACTGGGCAGGGAGACCCTTGTTGGGGCCCACTCTGCAGGATCAGTAACAGAATTTGAGAACATTGTAACTTCAATGAACAGATGTGTGAGCCAAACTGTAATTAACATAGAGCAGTGTATAAGGCTCGTGTAAAATAAGATGTTTCTAACACTTCCATTTGATATTTCCATCACTTTATTATAAGCAAGTTCAGTGGAGGGGTTTGTCTTATTTGTCAGGTCAAGAGTAGAGAAATGCAGTGATTTCTTTCCAAGGATGTACATCTAATAATCTTGGTTGAAGTTTCAACCTTGTTTGGAATGATTTTCCATTGAAAATGATACCTCTCTTTCAGCTCCTAGATTTCTGAGAAGTATAAAATCTTATATTTTTTATTACCAAAGGGGAAAGGTGGGAGGAGGGATAAATTAACAGTTTCAGATTAACATATACACACTGCTATGTATAAAATATATCATCAACAAGGAACTACTGTATAGCACAGGGAACTATACTCAATATTTTGTAATGACCCCTGAGGGGAAATAATCTGAAAAACAATAGGTATCTATATCGACATCATCTATCAACTACAGATAAAATGGAAACTAAAGGAGGCCGATGGTGAGCGTTTCTGAACCTGAAGACTTCAATCATCTAAAGTTCGGACTCTGCCCACGGCCCAAGTCCCTTAATGAACACACATGTACCAGTAGCTTAAAAATTCCCCAGATTGGAGTTCGGGGAGACACTGATTTGGAAAAATCCCTTGTGTTCTCCTTACATACACGGGACCTTTCCTACAGCTAAAACATGCCTGTGACACCCAGAAGATGGAACACGGTTGGATCAGGAAGATTTTGGAAAAGGCACCAAAACTCCTAATTTCCTGGTTGTTGGGTTCACCCCTCCAGCCTTTTTCCTTAAAATCTCCCCACTTGAGGATGTCAGCACCTTCAACATCCAGTTGCACAGAAATTGGAATTTGTCCAAAGGAAGAAGGGGAAGGAGGAGAAACAAGGAGAGCCAAGCCCTAGATGTTCGGAGAGGCACATGTCACTCTACTTTCCAGTCAGGAAGAAGAATTAAGAAAAGGCTTAGCCTGCCACCGGGAACCAGAGTAGGGCCAGAAGCAAATGAGAGTTTCTGCGGAAAGCTCCCAAAAAAGCGAGTTGAAAAATGGAGCTCAGGGGCACTGCAATTCACAAATCTGCAGAGTTATAAATGATAACTCTCGTCCACAAATATATTGAGGGAAGGCAACGAAGAGGATTTGAAATCAAGGCAGAATTGCAGGAAACAGATTTCAGGAGTTAGATTCGAATCACCCCTAAAGCACATGAAAAGCGGCAAAACGTCGACAATGATGCACTTGGCCAAAAAGAGCATATGCGTTTTTTTCTGAATGAATTCAGGAAAAAACCCATAGGCCCTTTGTGGCCAAACAAGCAAGCCGGAAATGCAATTCAGCACTACAAAGAAGTCTGACTTCCCATCGGTCAAAATGGCCTTGCTAAAAAAGTGTAAAAACAAGAAATGCAGGAGAGGCCAGGGAGGAAAGGGAGCCTTGTTACACTGATGGGTGGGGTATAAATTGCCAATGATGACTCTGGAGAAGGGTATGGTGTTTCTTAAACATCTAAAAAACACAGCTAGAGAGAAAGGGGCACATCCACTCATGGGCGTATAAATTGGGAAAACTAAAAATCAGCAAGACACAGGCACCCCAAACATGAGGGCTGCTCTGTAGACAAAAACCTCCACATAATTCCACCTTAAATATCCAAGGAAAGAGAAAAATGGATAAAGAAGTTGTGGTCCATATGTACAATTGTATATCACTCAGGCGTGAGATAAATATTATAAGGCTGGTAGCAGCATGATGAGTGGATTTAGGTAGGACTATTCTAAGTGAAATAAGTCACACAGAAAAAGACACTTATCATAAGATATCACTAACAGAGGGAATGTAAAAACTGCTACACTTGAACGGAATTACAAAACAGAACAGATTCACACATTAAGAAAACACACTATGGTTGTTTAACGGGAAAGGTGAGGTGGGGTGATGCATAAAACAAGGATTTCAAATTAGCTCAGATAACGTTCCATAAATCCAATATGTAATAGACAAGACCTACTCCTTGCTCAGTGAACTGGACTAAACACCCCCTATTCACCGCTCAAGAACATATATGACTAGTAAGAATCGTAAAACCTGTGTATTGATATCTCTCTGGAAGTGAGTCAAGTGGGTGTAAAGCGGCATAAACACAGCCGTGAAAAGCAGCTAAACCCCATTATAAAAATAAATTACTTTTAAAAACCCGTGAAACAAAGACAGTGAAAGAGAGAAATTCTTACAAAATTCGTTCAGGGGCTGTGATGCCACCTGGATTGACCATATCTAGACCCACAGCTGGATGAGACATAAGGGTGGACACTCTCGGGGCTGAGAGGCTTGGTGAGGTTGGGGGAGCAAACGCAGAGCCTTTAAAGTAATACTGCGTGGTACCCATCCCATGGGTTCCAAATCTCCAGGTTCAAGGGCATCTTCCTACATCGAAAACATGCATGAGAAACCCAGAAGGTGGTACACTGTGTGATCGGGAAAGGTTTCTAAAACGCACCTCATTTCTCCTCTCCTTGTGCTCGGGTTCGCCATTCCAGCTGCTTTAGTAGCAATCGCCCTCCATGGAGAATCAGCACCTTTAACCTCCTGTTCCGTACAGGTTGCAATTTGTCCTGAGGATGAACGGGAAGACGGGGAACCAACGAGAGACTAGCTCTTGATGTTGGGACAGGCACAGGTCACTCTATTTTCCCATCAGGAAGAAGAATTAACCACAGGCTCAGCCTGCCCCCCGGAACAAGAACAGGGCCTGAAGCCATCCTGCGCTTTTGCGGCCAGCTTCCAAAAAAGCGAGTTGTAAAATGGAGGTTCAGGGCACTGCAATTCACCAACCTGCAGAGTTATAAATGATAACTCTCGTCCACAAATATATTGAGGGAAGGCAAAGAAGAGGATTTGAAATCAAGGCAGAATTGCAGGAAACAGATTTCAGGAGGTAGATTCGAATCGCCTTTAAAGCACATGAAAAGCGGCAAAATGTTGACAATGATGCCCTTGGCCAAAAAGGGCGTATGCGTTTTTTCCTGAATATATTCAGGAAAAAACGCATACGCCCTTTTTGGCCAACCAAGCAACCTGGAAAGGCAAATCAGCGCTACAAAAAAGTCTCGCTTCCCATCGGTCAAAAAGGCCATGCTGAAAAAAGTGTCAAAACCAGAAATGCAGGACAGGCAATGGAGAAATGGGAGCCTTGCTACACTGATGGGCGGGATGTAAATTGCCAAGAGCCACTCTGGAGAAGTGTACGGTGAGTCCTGTAACATCTGAAAAGCACAGCTTAGAGAACATAGGGCACTTCCACTCATGGGGGTATAAATTGGGAAAATGAAAAATCAGCAAGACACAAGCACCCCAAAGTTTAGGGCTGCTCTGTTGACAAGGACCTCCACTTCATTCCACCTTAAATATCCCAGGAAAGAGAAAAATGGATAAAGAAGTTGTGGTCCTTATGTACAATGGAATATCACTCAGCCATGAAATCAATGTCATAAGGCTAGTAGCAGCATGATGAGTGGATTTAGGTATGACGATTCTAAGTGAAATAAGTCACACAGAAAAGGACACTTCTCATAAGGTATCACTGATAGAGGGAATGTAAAAACCACTACACTTGAAATGAATTACAAAGCAGAACAGAGTGACACGTTTAGAAAACACAATATGGCTGCTTAACAGGAAAGGTGAGGTTGGGTGATGCATAAAACAAGGGTTTCAAATTAGCTCAGATACCGTTCCATAAACACAATACGTTACAGAAAGACCTATTCCTTGCTCAGTGAACTGCACTCAACACCCCCTATTCATCGCACAAGAATATATCTGACTAGTAAGAATCTTAAAACCTATGTATTGATATCTCTCTGGAAGTGAGTCAAGTGAGTGTAAAGTGGCATAAACACAGCCGTGAAAAGCAGCTAAACCCCATTATGAAAATAAATTACTTTTAAAAACCCGTGAAACAAAGACAGTGAAAGAGAGAGAAATTCTTAAAAAATTCGTTCAGGGGCTGTGATGCACCCTGGATTGACCATATCTATACCCACAGCTGGATGAGACATAAGGGTGGACACTCTCGGGGCTGAGAGGTTTGGTGAGTTAGGGGGACCAACCGCAGAGCCTTTAAAGTAATACTGCGTGGTTCCCATCGCATGGGTCCCAAATCTCCAGGTTCAAGGGCATCTTCCTACATCGAAAACATGCATGAGAAACCCAGAAGATGGTACACCATGTGATGGGGAAAGGTTTCTAAAACGCACCTCATTTCTCATCTCCTTGTGCCCGGGTTCGCCATTCCAGCCGCTTTACTAGCAATCTCCCTACTTGGAGCATCAGCACCTTTAACCTCCTGTTTCGTACAGGTTGCAATTTGTCCTGAGGATGAATGGGAAGACGTGGAACCAACGAGAGACTAGCTCTTGGTGTTGGGACAGGCACAGGTCACTCTATTTTCCCATCAGGAAGAAGAATTAACCACAGGCTCAGCCTGCCCCCCGGAACAAGAACAGGGCCTGAAACCATCCTGCGCTTTTGCAGCCAGCTCCCAAAAAAGCGAGTTGAAAAATGGAGCTCAGGAGCACTGCAACTCAAAACCTGCAGAGTTTTAAATGATAACTCTCCTCCACAAATATACTGAGGGAAGGCAAAGAAGAGGATTTGAAATCAAGGCAGAATTGCAGGAAACAGATTTCAGGAGGTAGATACGAATCGCTTTTAAAGCACATGAAAAGCGGCAAAACGTCGACAATGATGCCTTTGGCCAAAAAGGGCGTATGCGTTTTTTCCTGAATATATTCAGGAAAAACGCATACGCCCTTTTTGGCCAACGAAGCAACCTGGAAAGGCAAATCAGCGCTACAAAGCATTCTCGCTTCCCATCGGTCAAAAGGACCATGCTGAAAAAAGTGTCAAAACCAGAAATGCAAGACAGGCCATGGAGAAATGGGAGCCTTGCTACGCTGATGGGCGGGATGTAAATTGCCAACAGCCACTCTGGAGAAGTGGACGGTGTGTCCTGAAACATCGAAAAAACACAGCTTAGAGAACATATGGCACTTCCACTCATGGGCGTATAAATTGGGAAAATGAAAAATCAGGAAGACACAGGCACCCCAAATTGAGGGCTGCTCTGTTGACAAGAACCTCCACTTCATGACACCTGAAATATCCCAGGAAAGAGAAAAATGGATAAAGAAGTGGTGGTCCTTATGTACAATGGAATAACACTCAGCCATGAAATGAATGTCATAAGGCTAGTAGCAGCATGATGAGTGGATTTAGGTACGACGATTCTAAGTGAAATAAGTCACACAGAAAAAGACACTTATCATAAGCTATCACTTATAGAGGGAATGTAAAAACCGCTACACATGAACTGAATTACAAAGCAGAACAGAGTCACACATGCAGAAAACAGACTATGGCTGCTTAACGGGAAAGGGGAGGTGGGGTGATACATAAAACAAGGGTATCAAATTAGCTCAGATACCGTTCCATAAACCCAATATGTAGTAGACAAGACCTACTCCTTGCTCAGAGAACTGGACTCAACACGCCCTATTCACCGCACAAGAATATATCTGACTAGTAATAATCTTAAAACCTATGTATTGATATCTCTCTGTTACTGTGTCAAGTGGGTGTAAAGCGGCATAAACACAGCAGTGAAAAGCAGCTAAACCCCACTATGAAAATAAATTACTTTGAAAAACCCATGAAACAACGACAGTGAAAGAGATAGAAATTCTTACACAATGAGTTCAGGGGCTGTGATGCAACCTGGATTGACCATATCTAGACCCACAGCTGGATGAGACATAAGGGTGGACACTCTTGGGGCTGAGAGGTTTGGTGAGGTTGGGTGAGCAAATGCAGACCCTTTAAAGTAATACTGCGTGGTACCCATCGCATGGGTCCCAAATCTCCAGGTTCAAGGGCATCTTCCTACATCGAAAACATGCATGAGAAACCCAGAAGATGGTACACCATGTGATGGGGAAAGGTTTCTAAAACGCACCTCATTTCTCATCTCCTTGTGCCCGGGTTCGCCATTCCAGCCGCTTTACTAGCAATCTCCCTACTTGGAACATCAGCACCTTTAACCTCCTGTTCCGTACAGGTTGCAATTTGTCCTGAGGATGAACGGGAAGACGGGGAACCAACGAGAGACTAGCTCTTGGTGTCGGGACAGGCACAGGTCACTCTATTTTCTCATCAGGAATAAGAATTAACCACAGGCTCAGCCTGCCCCCCGGAACCAGAACAGGGCCTGAAGCCATCCTGCACTTTTGCGGCCAGCTCCCAAAAAAGCGAGTTGTAAAATGGAGGTTCAGGGCACTGCAATTCACAAACCTGCAGAGTTATAAATGATAACTCTCGTCCACAAATATATTGAGGGAAGGCAAAGAAGAGGATTTGAAATCAAGGCAGAATTGCACGAAACAGATTTCAGGAGGTAGATTCGAATCGCCTTTAAAGCACATGAAAAGCGGCAAAACGTTGACAATGATGCCCTTGGCCAAAAAGGGCGTATGCGTTTTTTCCTGAATATATTCAGGAAAAAACGCATACGCCCTTTTTGGCCAACCAAGCAACCTGGAAAGGCAAATCAGCGCTACAGAGAAGTCTCGCTTCCCATCGGTCAAAAGGGCCATGCTGAAAAAAGTGTCAAAACCAGAAATGCAGTACAGGCCATGGAGAAATGGGAGCCTTGCTACACTGATGGGCGGGATGTAAATTGCCAACAGCCACTCTGGAGAAGTGTACGGTGTGTCCTGAAACATCTGAAAAACACAGCTTAGAGAGCATAGGGCACTTCCACTCATGGGGGTATAAATTGGGAAAATTAAAAATCAGCAAGACACAAGCACCCCAAAGTTGAGGGCTGCTCTGTTGACAAGGACCTCCACTTCATTCCACCTCAAATATCCCAGGAAAGAGAAAAATGGATAATAAAGTTGTGGTCTTTATGTACAATGGAATATCACTCAGCCATGAAATCAATGTCATAAGGTTAGTAGCAGCATGATGAGTGGATTTAGGTACGACGAATCTAAGTGAAATAAGTCACACAGAAAAGGACACTTCTCATAAGGTATCACTGATAGAGGGAATGTACAAACCGTTACAGTTGAACTGAATTACAAAACAAAACAGAGTCACACATGCAGAAAACACACTATGGCTGCTTAACGGGAAAGGTGAGGTGGGGTGATACATAAAACAAGGGTTTTAAATTAGCTCAGATACCGTTCCATAAACCCAATATGTAATAGACAAGACCTACTCCTTGCTCAGAGAACTGGACTCAACACGCCCTATTCACTGCACAAGAATATATCTGATTAGTAATAATCTTAAAACCTATGTATTGATATCTCTCTGTTAGTGTGTCAAGTGGGTGTAAAGCAGCATAAACACAGCATTGAAAAGCAGCTAAACCCCATTATAAAAATAAATTACTTTGAAACACCCATGAAACAAAGACAGTGAAAGAGAGAGAAATTCTTACACAATGCGTTCAGGGGCTGTGATGCAACCTGGATTGACCATATCTAGACCCACAGCTGGATGAGACATAAGGGTGGACACTGTTGCGGCTGAGAGGTTTGGTGAGGTTGGGTGAGCAAACGCAGACCCTTTAAAGTAATACTGCGTGGTACCCATCGCATGGGTCCCAAATCTCCAGGTTCAAGGGCATCTTCCTACATCGAAAACATGCATGAGAAACCCAGAAGATGGTACACCGTGTGATGGGGAAAGGATTCTAAAACGCACCTCATTTCTCATCTCCTTGTGCCCGGGTTCGCCATTCCAGCCGTTTTACTAGCAATCTCCCTACTTAGAGCATCAGCACCTTTAACCTCCTGTTCCGTACAGGTTGCAATTTGTCCTGAGGATGAACGGGAAGACGTGGAACCAATGAGAGACTAGCTCTTGGTGTTGGGACAGGCACAGGTCACTCTATTTTCCCATCAGGAAGAAGAATTAACCACAGGCTCAGCCTGCCCCCCGGAACCAGAACAGGGCCTGAAGCCATCCTGCGCTTTTGCGGCCAGCTCCCAAAAAAGCGAGTTGTAAAATGGAGGTTCAGGGCACTGCAATTCACAAACCTGCAGAGTTATAAATGATAACTCTCGTCCACAAATATATTGAGGGAAGGCAAAGAAGAGGATTTGAAATCAAGGCAGAATTGCAGGAAACAGATTTCAGGAGGTAGATTCGAATCGCCTTTAAAGCACATGAAAAGCGGAAAAACGTTGACAATGATGCCCTTGGCCAAAAAGGGCGTATGCGTTTTTTCCTGAATATATTCAGGAAAAAACGCATACGCCCTTTTTGGCCAACCAAGCAAACTGGAAAGGCAAATCAGCGCTACAAAGAAGTCTCGCTTCCCATCGGTCAAAAGGGCCATGCTGAAAAAAGTGTCAAAACCAGAAATGCAGGACAGGCCATGGAGAAATGGGAGCCTTGCTACACTGATGGGCGGGATGTAAATTGCCAACAGCCACTCTGGAGAAGTGTACGGTGTGTCCTGAAACATCTGAAAAACACAGCTTAGAGAGCATAGGGCACTTCCACTCATGGGGGTATAAATTGGGAAAATTAAAAATCAGCAAGACACAAGCACCCCAAAGTTGAGGGCTGCTCTGTTGACAAGGACCTCCACTTCATTCCACCTTCAATATCCCAGGAAAGAGAAAAATGGATAAAGAAGTTGTGGTCCTTATGTACAATGGAATATCACTCAGCCATGAAATCAATGTTATAAGGCTAGTAGCAGCATGATGAGTGGATTTAGGTACGACGACTCTAAGTGAAATAAGTCACACAGAAAAGGACACTTCTCATAAGGTATCACTGATAGAGGGAATGTAAAAACCGTTACACTTGAACTGAATTACAAAACAAAACAGAGTCACACATGCAGAAAACACACTATGGCTGCTTAACGGGAAAGGTGAGGTGGGGTGATACATAAAACAAGGGTTTCAAATTAGCTCAGATACCGTTCCATAAACCCAATATGTAATAGACAAGACCTACTCCTTGCTCAGAGAACTGGACTCAAAACGCCCTATTCACCGCACAAGAATATATCTGACTAGTAATAATCTTAAAACCTATGTATTGATATCTCTCTGTTAGTGTGTCAAGTGGGTGTAAAGCGGCATAAACACAGCAGTGAAAAGCAGCTAAACCCCATTATGAAAATAAATTACTTTGAAAAACCCATGAAACAAAGACAGTGAAAGAGAGAGAAATTCTTACACTATGCATTCAGGGGCTGTGATGCAACCTGGATTGACCATATCTAGACCCACAGCTGGAAGAGACATAAGGGTGGACACTCTTGGGGCTGAGAGTTTTGGTGAGGTTGGGTGAGCAAACGCAGACCCTTTAAAGTAATCCTGCGTGGTACCCATCGCATGGGTCCCAAATCTCAAGGTTCAAGGGCATCTTGCTACATCGAAAACATGCATGAGAAACCCAGAAGATGGTACACCGTGTGATGGGGAAAGGTTTCTAAAACACACCTCATTTCTCATCTCCTTGTGCCCGGGGTCGCCATTCCAGCCGCTTTACTAGCAATCTCCCTATTTGGAGCATCAGCACCTTTAACCTCCTGTTCCGTATAGGTTGCAAATTGTCCTGAGGATGAACGGGAAGACGTGGAACCAATGAGAGACTAGCTCTTTGTGTTGGGACAGGCACAGGTCACTCTATTTTCCCATCAGGAAGAAGAATTAACCACAGGCTCAGCCTGCCCCCGGAACCAGAACAGGGCCTGAAGCCATCCTGCGCTTTTGCGGCCAGCTCTCAAAAAAGCGAGTTGTAAAATGGAGGTTCAGGGCACTGCAATTCACAAACCTGCAGAGTTATAAATGATAACTCTCGTCCACAAATATATTGAGGGAAGGCAAAGAAGAGGATTTGAAATCAAGGCAGAATTGCAGGAAACAGATTTCAGGAGGTAGATTCGAATCGCCTTTAAAGCATATGAAAAGCGGCAAAACGTTGACAATGATGCCCTTGGCCAAAAAGGGCGTATGCGTTTTTCCCTGAATATATTCAGGAAAAAACGCATACGCCCTTTTTGGCCAACCAAGCAACCTGGAAAGGCAAATCAGCGCTACAAAGAAGTCTCGCTTCCCATTGGTCAAAAGGGCCATGCTGAAAAAAGTGTCAAAACCAGAAATGCAGGACAGGCCATGGAGAAATGGGAGCCTTGCTACAGTGATGGGCGGGATGTAAATTGCCAACAGCCACTCTGGAGAACTGTACGGTGAGTCCTGAAACATCTGAAAAACACAGCTTAGAGAGCATAGGGCACTTCCACTCATGGGGGTATAAATTGGGAAAATTAAAAATCAGCAAGACACAAGCACCCCAAAGTTTAGGGCTGCTCTGTTGACCAGGACCTCCACTTCATTCCACTTTAAATATCCCAGGAAAGAGAAAAATGGATAAAGATGTTGTGGTCCTTATGTACAATGGAATATCACTCAGCCATGAAATCAATGTCGTAAGGTTAGTAGCAGCATGATGAGTGGATTTAGGTACGACGATTCTAAGTGAAATAAGTAACACAAAAAAGGACACTTCTCATAAGGTATCACTGATAGAGGGAATGTAAAAACCGTTACACTTGAACTGAATTACAAAACAGAACAGAGTCACACATGCAGAAAACACACTATGGCTTCTTAACGGGAAAGGTGAGGTGGGTGATACATAAAACAAGGGTATCAAATTAGCTCAGATACCGTTCCATAAACCCAGTATGTAATAGACAAGACCTACTCCTTGCTCAGAGAACTGGACTCAACACGCCCTATTCACCGCACAAGAATATATCTGACTAATAATAATCGTAAAACCTATGTATTGTTATCTCTCTGTTAGTGTGTCAAGTGGGTGTAAAGCGGCATAAACACAGCACTGAAAAGCAGCTAAACCCCATTATAAAAATAAATTACTTTGAAACACCCATGAAACAAAGACAGTGAAAGAGAGAGACATTCTTACACAATGCGTTCAGGGGCTGTGATGCAACCTGGATTGACCATATCTAGACCCACAGCTGGATGAGACATAAGGGTGGACACTCTTGGGGCTGAGAGGTTTGGTGAGGTTGGGTGCGCAAACGCAGACCCTTTAAAGTAATACTGCGTGGTACCCATCCCATGGGTCCCAAATCTCCAGGTTCAAGGGCATCTTCCTACATCGAAAACATGCATGAGAAACCCAGAAGATGGTACAGCGTGTGATGGGGAAAGGTTTCTAAAACGCACCTAATTTCTCATCTCCTTGTGCCCGGGTTCGCCATTCCAGCCGCTTTACTAGCAATCTCCCTACTTGGAGCATCAGCACCTTTAACCTCCTGTTCCATACAGGTTGCAATTTGTCCTGAGGATGAACGGGAAGACGTGGATCCAACGAGAGACTAGCTCTTGGTGTTGGGACAGGCACAGGTCACTCTATTTTCCCATCAGGAAGAAGAATTAACCACAGGCTCAGCCTGCCCCCCGGAACCAGAACAGGGCCTGAAGCCATTCTGCACTTTTGCGGCCAGCTTCCATAAAAGCGAGTTGTAAAATGGAGGTTCAGGGCACTGCAATTCACAAACCTGCAGAGTTATAAATGATAACTCTCGTCCACAAATATATTGAGGGAAGGCAAAGAAGAGGATTTGAAATCAAGGCAGAATTGCAGGAAACAGATTTCAGGAGGTAGATTCGAATCACCTTTAAAGCACATGAAAAGCGGCAAAACGTTGACAATGATGCCCTTGGCCAAAAAGGGCGTATGCGTTTTTTCCTGAATATATTCAGGAAAAAACGCATACGCCCTTTTTGGCCAACCAAGCAACCTGGAAAGGCAAATCAGCGCTACAAACAAGTCTCGCTTCCCATTGGTCAAAAGGGCCATGCTGAAAAAAGTGTCAAAACCAGAAATGCAGGACAGGCCATGGAGAAATGGGAGCATTGCTACACTGATGGGCGGGATGTAAATTGCCAACAGCCACTCTGGAGAAGTGTAGGGTGTGTCCTGAAACATCTGAAAAACACAGATTAGAGAGCATAGGGCACTTCCACTCATGGGGGTATAAATTGGGAAAATTAAAAATCAGCAAGACACAAGCACCACAAAGTTTAGGGCTGCTCTGTTGACAAGGACCTCCACTTCATTCCACCTTAAATATCCCAGGAAAGAGAAAAATGGATAAAGAAGTTGTGGTCCTTATGTACAATGGACTATCACTCAGCCATGAAATCAATGTCATAAGGCTATAGCAGCATGATGAGTGGATTTAGGTACGACGAATCTAAGTGAAATAAGTCACACAGAAAAGGACACTTCTCATAAGGTATCACTGATAGAGGGAATGTACAAACCGTTACAGTTGAACTGAATTACAAAACAAAACAGAGTCACACATGCAGAAAACACACTATGGCTGCTTAACGGGAAAGGTGAGGTGGGGTGATACATAAAACAAGGGTTTTAAATTAGCTCAGATACCGTTCCATAAACCCAATATGTAATAGACAAGACCTACTCCTTGCTCAGAGAACTGGACTCAACACGCCCTATTCACTGCACAAGAATATATCTGATTAGTAATAATCTTAAAACCTATGTATTGATATCTCTCTGTTAGTGTGTCAAGTGGGTGTAAAGCAGCATAAACACAGCATTGAAAAGCAGCTAAACCCCATTATAAAAATAAATTACTTTGAAACACCCATGAAACAAAGACAGTGAAAGAGAGAGAAATTCTTACACAATGCGTTCAGGGGCTGTGATGCAACCTGGATTGACCATATCTAGACCCACAGCTGGATGAGACATAAGGGTGGACACTCTTGGTGCTGAGAGGTTTGGTGAGGTTGGGTGAGCAAACGCAGACCCTTTAAAGTAATACTGCGTGGTACCCATCGCATGGGTCCCAAATCTCCAGGTTCAAGGGCATCTTCCTACATCGAAAACATGCATGAGAAACCCAGAAGATGGTACACCGTGTGATGGGGAAAGGATTCTAAAACGCACCTCATTTCTCATCTCCTTGTGCCCGGGTTCGCCATTCCATGCTCTTTACTAGCAATCTCCCTACTTGGAGCATCAGCACCTTTAACCTCCTGTTCCGTACCGATTGCAATTTGTCCTGAGGATGAACGGGAATACGGGGAACCAACGAGAGACTAGCTCTTGGTTTTGGGACAGGCACAGGTGACTCTATTTTCCCATCAGGAAGAAGAATTAACCACAGGCTCAGCCTGCCCCCCGGAACCAGAACAGGGCCTGAAGCCATCCTGCGCTTTTGCGGCCAGCTCCCAAAAAAGCGAGTTGTAAAATGGAGGTTCAGGGCACTGCAATTCACAAACCTGCAGAGTTATAAATGATAACTCTCGTCCACAAATATATTGAGGGAAGGCAAAGAAGAGGATTTGAAATCAAGGCAGAATTGCATGAAACAGATTTCAGGAGGTAGATTCGAATCGCCTTTAAAGCACATGAAAAGCGGAAAAACGTTGACAATGATGCCCTTGGCCAAAAAGGGCGTATGCGTTTTTTCCTGAATATATTCAGGAAAAAACGCATACGCCCTTTTTGGCCAACCAAGCAAACTGGAAAGGCAAATCAGCGCTACAAAGAAGTCTCGCTTCCCATCGGTCAAAAGGGCCATGCTGAAAAAAGTGTCAAAACCAGAAATGCAGGACAGGCCATGGAGAAATGGGAGCCTTGTTACACTGATGGGCGGGATGTAAATTGCCAACAGCCACTCTGGAGAAGTGTACGGTGTGTCCTGAAACATCTGAAAAACACAGCTTAGAGAGCATAGGGCACTTCCACTCATGGGGGTATAAATTGGGAAAATTAAAAATCAGCAAGACACAAGCACCCCAAAGTTGAGGGCTGCTCTGTTGACAAGGACCTCCACTTCATTCCACCTTCAATATCCCAGGAAAGAGAAAAATGGATAAAGAAGTTGTGGTCCTTATGTACAATGGAATATCACTCAGCCATGAAATCAATGTTATAAGGCTAGTAGCAGCATGATGAGTGGATTTAGGTACGACGAATCTAAGTGAAATAAGTCACACAGAAAAGGACACTTCTCATAAGGTATCACTGATAGAGGGAATGTAAAAACCGTTACACTTAAACTGAATTACAAAACAGAACAGAGTCACACATGCAGAAAACACACTATGGCTTCTTAACGGGAAAGGTGAGGTGGGGTGATACATAAAACAAGGGTTTCAAATGAGCTCAGATACTGTTCCATAAACCCAATATATAATAGACAAGACCTACTGCTTGCTCAGAGAACTGGACTCAACACCCCCTATTCACCGCACAAGAATATATCTGGCTAGTAATAATCGTAAAACCTATGTATTGATATCTCTCTGTTAGTGTGTCAAGTGGGTGTAAAGCGGCATAAACACAGCAGTGAAAAGCAGCTAAACCCCATTATGAAAATAAATTACTTTTAAAAACCCATGAAACAAAGACAGTGAAAGAGAGAGAAATTCTTACACAATGCGTTCACGGGCTGTGATGCAACCTGGATTGACCATATCTAGACCCACAGCTGGATGAGACATAAGGGTGGACACTCTTGGGGCTGAGAGGTTTGGTGAGGTTGGGTGAGCAAACGCAGACCCTTTAAAGTAATACTGCGTGGTACCCATCGCATGGGTCCCAAATCTCCAGGTTCAAGGGCATCTTCCTACATTGAAAACATGCATGAGAAACCCAGAAGATGGTACACCGTGTGATGGGGAAAGGTTTCTAAAACGTGCCTCATTTCTCATCTCCTGTGCCCGGGTTCGCCATTCCAGCCGCTTTAATAGAAATCTCCCTACTTGGAGCATCAGCACCTTTAACCTCCTGTTCCGTACAAGTTGCAATTTGTCCTGAGGATGAACGGGAAGACGTGGAACCAACGAGAGACTAGCTCTTGGTGTTGGGACAGGCACAGGTCACTCCATTTTCCCAGCAGGAAGAAGAATTAACCACAGGCTCAGCCTGCCCCCCGGAACCAGAACAGGGCCTGAAGCCATCCTGCGCTTTTGCGGCCAGCTCCCTAAAAAGCGAGTTGTAAAATGGAGGTTCAGGGCACTGCAATTCACAAACCTGCAGAGTTATAAATGATAACTCTCGTCCACAAATATATTGAGGGAAGGCAAAGAAGAGGATTTGAAATCAAGGCAGAATTGCAGGAAACAGATTTCAGGAGGTAGATACGAATCGCCTTTAAAGCACATGAAAAGCGGCATAACGTTGACAATGATGCCCTTGGCCAAAAAGGGCGTATGCGTTTTTTCCTGAATATATTCAAGAAAAAACGCATACGCCCTTTTTGGCCAACCAAGCAACCTGGAAAGGCAAATCAGCGCTACAAAGAAGTCTCGCTTCCCATCGGTCAAAAGGGCCATGCTGAAAAAAGTGTCAAAACCAGAAATGCAGGACAGGCCATGGAGAAATGGGAGCCTTACTACACTGATGGGCGGGATGTAAATTGCCAAGAGCCACTCCGGAGAAGTGTCCGGTGAGTCCTGAAACATCTGAAAAACACAGCTTAGAGAGCATAGGGCACTTCCACTCATAGGGGTATAAATTGGGAAAATTAAAAATCAGCAAGACACAAGCACCCCAAAGTTTAGGGCTGCTCTGTTGACCAGGACCTCCACTTCATTCCACCTTAAATATCCCAGGAAAGAGAAAAATGGATAAAGAAGTTGTGGTCCTTATGTACAATGGAATATCACTCAGCCATGAAATCAATGTCGTAAGGTTAGTAGCAGCATGATGAGTGGATTTAGGTACGACGATTCTAAGTGAAATAAGTCACACAGAAAAGGACACTTCTCATAAGGTATCACTGATAGAGGGAATGTAAAATCCGTTACACTTGAACTGAATTACAAAACAGAACAGAGTCACACATGCAGAAAACACACTACGGCTGCTTAACGGGAAAGGTGAGGTGGGGTGATACATAAAACAAGGGTATCAAATTAGCTCAGATACCGTTCCATAAACCCAATATGTAATAGACAAGACCTACTCCTTGCTCAGAGAACTGGACTCAACACGCCCTATTCACCGCACAAGAATATATCTGACTAATAATAATCGTAAAACCTATGTATTGATATCTCTCTGTTAGTGTGTCAAGTGGGTGTAAAGCGGCATAAACACAGCAGTGAAAAGCAGCTAAACCCCATTATAAAAATAAATTACTTTGAAACACCCATGAAACAAAGACAGTGAAAGAGAGAGAAATTCTTACACAATGCGTTCAGGGGCTGTGATGCAACCTGGATTGACCATATCTAGACGCACAGCTGGATGAGACATAAGGGTGGACACTCTTGGGGCTGAGAGGTTTGGTGAGGTTGGGTGAGCAAACGCAGACCCTTTAAAGGAATACTGCGTGGTACCCATCGCATGGGTCCGAAATCTCCAGGTTCAAGGGCATCTTCCTACATCAAAAACATGCATGAGAAACCCAGAAGATGGTCCACCGTGTGATGGGGAAAGGTTTCTAAAACGCACCTCATTTCTCATCTCCTTGTGCCCGGGTTCGCCATTCCAGCCACTTTACTAGCAAGCTCCCTACTTGGAGCATCAGCACCTTTAACCTCCTGTTCCATACAGGTTGCAATTTGTCCTGAGGATAAACGGGAAGACGTGGAACCAACGAGAGACTAGCTCTTGGTGTTGGGACAGGCACAGGTCACTCTATTTTCCCATCAGAAAGAAGAATTAACCACAGGCTCAGCCTGCCCCCCGGAACCAGAACAGGGCCTGAAGCCATTCTGCGATTTTGCGGCCAGCTCCCATAAAAACGAGTTGTAAAATGGAGGTTCAGGGCACTGCAATTCACAAACCTGCAGAGTTATAAATGATAACTCTCGTCCACAAATATATTGAGGGAAGGCA
Organism: Balaenoptera borealis; assembly: GCF_965194805.1. Classification (NCBI taxonomy): domain Eukaryota; kingdom Metazoa; phylum Chordata; class Mammalia; order Artiodactyla; family Balaenopteridae; genus Balaenoptera; species Balaenoptera borealis. The sequence goes on from NW_028123885.1 coordinate 655,324, forward strand.
AAGAAGAGGATTTGAAATCAAGGCAGAATTGCAGGAAACAGATTTCAGGAGGTAGATACGAATCGCCTTTAAAGCACATGAAAAGCGGCATAACGTTGACAATGATGCCCTTGGCCAAAAAGGGCGTATGCGTTTTTTCCTGAATATATTCAAGAAAAAACGCATACGCCCTTTTTGGCCAACCAAGCAACCTGGAAAGGCAAATCAGCGCTACAAAGAAGTCTCGCTTCCCATCGGTCAAAAGGGCCATGCTGAAAAAAGTGTCAAAACCAGAAATGCAGGACAGGCCATGGAGAAATGGGAGCCTTACTACACTGATGGGCGGGATGTAAATTGCCAAGAGCCACTCCGGAGAAGTGTCCGGTGAGTCCTGAAACATCTGAAAAACACAGCTTAGAGAGCATAGGGCACTTCCACTCATGGGGGTATAAATTGGGAAAATTAAAAATCAGCAAGACACAAGCACCCCAAAGTTTAGGGCTGCTCTGTTGACCAGGACCTCCACTTCATTCCACCTTAAATATCCCAGGAAAGAGAAAAATGGATAAAGAAGTTGTGGTCCTTATGTACAATGGAATATCACTCAGCCAGGAAATCAATGTCGTAAGGTTAGTAGCAGCATGATGAGTGGATTTAGGTACGACGATTCTAAGTGAAATAAGTCACACAGAAAAGGACACTTCTCATAAGGTATCACTGATAGAGGGAATGTAAAAACCGTTACACTTGAACTGAATTACAAAACAGAACAGAGTCACACATGCAGAAAACACACTATGGCTGCTTAACGGGAAAGGTGAGGTGGGGTGATACATAAAACAAGGGTATCAAATTAGCTCAGATACCGTTCCATAAACCCAATATGTAATAGACAAGACCTACTCCTTGCTCAGAGAACTGGACTCAACACGCCCTATTCACCGCACAAGAATATATCTGACTAATAATAATCGTAAACCTATGTATTGATATCTCTCTGTTAGTGTGTCAAGTGGGTGTAAAGCGGCATAAACACAGCAGTGAAAAGCAGCTAAACCCCATTATAAAAATAAATTACTTTGAAACACCCATGAAACAAAGACAGTGAAACAGAGAGAAATTCTTACACAATGCGTTCAGGGGCTGTGATGCAACCTGGATTGACCATATCTAGACGCACAGCTGGATGAGACATAAGGGTGGACACTCTTGGGGCTGAGAGGTTTGGTGAGGTTGGGTGAGCAAACGCAGACCCTTTAACGTAATACTGCGTGGTACCCATCGCATTGGTCCCAAATCTCCAGGTTCAAGGGCATCTTCCTACATCAAAAACATGCATGAGAAACCCAGAAGATGGTACACCGTGTGATGGGGAAAGGTTTCTAAAACGCACCTCATTTCTCATCTCCTTGTGCCCGGGTTCGCCATTCCAGCCGCTTTACTAGCAAGCTCCCTACTTGGAGCATCAGCACCTTTAACCTCCTGTTCCGTACAGGTTGCAATTTGTCCTGAGGATAAACGGGAAGACGTGGAACCAACGAGAGACTAGCTCTTGGTGTTGGGACAGGCACAGGTCACTCTATTTTCCCATCAGAAAGAAGAATTAACCACAGGCTCAGCCTGACCCCTGGAACCAGAACAGGGCCTGAAGCCATTCTGCGATTTTGCGGCCAGCTCCCATAAAAACGAGTTGTAAAATGGAGGTTCAGGGCACTGCAATTCACAAACCTGCAGAGTTATAAATGATAACTCTCCTCCACAAATATACTGAGGGAAGGCAAAGAAGAGGATTTGAAATCAAGGCAGAATTGCAGGAAACAGATTTCAGGAGGTAGATTCGAATCGCCTTTAAAGCACATGAAAAGCGGCAAAACGTTGACAATGATGCCCTTGGCCAAAAAGGGCGTATGCGTTTTTTCCTGAATATATTCAGGAAAAAACGCATACGCCCTTTTTGGCCAACCAAGCAACCTGGAAAGGCAAATCAGCGCTACAAAGAAGTCTCGCTTCCCATCGGTCAAAAGGGCCATGCTGAAAAAAGTGTCAAAACCAGAAATGCAGGACAGGCCATAGAGAAATGGGAGCCTTGCTACACTGATGGGCGGGATGTAAATTGCCAAGAGCCACTCTGGAGAAGTGTCCGGTGAGTCCTGAAACATCTGAAAAACACAGCTTAGAGAGCATAGGGCACTTCCACTCATGGGGGTATAAATTGGGAAAATTAAAAATCAGCAAGACACAAGCACCCCAAAGTTTAGGGCTGCTCTGTTGACCAGGACCTCCACTTCATTCCACCTTAAATATCCCAGGAAAGAGAAAAATGGATAAAGAAGTTGTGGTCCTTATGTACAATGGAATATCACTCAGCCAGGAAATCAATGTCGTAAGGTTAGTAGCAGCATGATGAGTGGATTTAGGTACGACGATTCTAAGTGAAATAAGTCACACAGAAAAGGACACTTCTCATAAGGTATCACTGATAGAGGGAATGTAAAAACCGTTACACTTGAACTGAATTACAAAACAGAACAGAGTCACACATGCAGAAAACACACTATGGCTGCTTAACGGGAAAGGTGAGGTGGGGTGATACATAAAACAAGGGTATCAAATTAGCTCAGATACCGTTCCATAAACCCAATATGTAATAGACAAGACCTACTCCTTGCTCAGAGAACTGGACTCAACACGCCCTATTCACCGCACAAGACTATATCTGACTAATAATAATCGTAAAACCTATGTATTGATATCTCTCTGTTAGTGTGTCAAGTGGGTGTAAAGCGGCATAAACACAGCAGTGAAAAGCAGCTAAACCCCATTATAAAAATAAATTACTTTGAAACACCCATGAAACAAAGACAGTGAAAGAGAGCGAAATTCTTACACAATGCGTTCAGGGGCTGTGATGCAACCTGGATTGACCATATCTAGACGCACAGCTGGATGAGACATAAGGGTGGACACTCTTGGGGCTGAGAGGTTTGGTGAGGTTGGGTGAGCAAACGCAGACCCTTTAAAGTAATACTGCGTGGTACCCATCGCATGGGTCCCAAATCTCCAGGTTCAAGGGCATCTTCCTACATCAAAAACATGCATGAGAAACCCAGAAGATGGTACACCGTGTGATGGGGAAAGGTTTCTAAAACGCACCTCATTTCTCATCTCCTTGTGCCCGGGTTCGCCATTCCAGGCTCTTTACTAGCAAGCTCCCTACTTGGAGCATCAGCACCTTTAACCTCCTGTTACATACAGGTTGCAATTTGTCCAGAGGATAAACGGGAAGACGTGGAACCAACGAGAGACTAGCTCTTGGTGTTGGGACAGGCACAGGTCACTCTATTTTCCCATCAGAAAGAAGAATTAACCACAGGCTCAGCCTGCGCCCCAGAACCAGAACAGGGCCTGAAGCCATTCTGTGATTTTGCGGCCAGCTCCCATAAAAACGAGTTGTAAAATGGAGGTTCAGGGCACTGCAATTCACAAACCTGCAGAGTTATAAATGATAACTCTCCTCCACAAATATACTGAGGGAAGGCAAAGAAGAGGATTTGAAATCAAGGCAGAATTGCAGGAAACAGATTTCAGGAGGTAGATTCGAATCGCCTTTAAAGCACATGAAAAGCGGCAAAACGTTGACAATGATGCCCTTGGCCAAAAAGGGCGTATGCGTTTTTTCCTGAATATATTCAGGAAAAAACGCATACGCCCTTTTTGGCCAACCAAGCAACCTGGAAAGGCAAATCAGCGCTACAAAGAAGTCTCGCTTCCCATCGGTCAAAAGGGCCATGCTGAAAAAAGTGTCAAAACCAGAAATGCAGGACAGGCCATGGAGAACTGGGAGCCTTGCTACACTGATGGGCGGGATGTAAATTGCCAAGAGCCACTCTGGAGAAGTGTCCGGTGAGTCCTGAAACATCTGAAAAACACAGCTTAGAGAGCATAGGGCACTTCCACTCATGGGGGTATAAATTGGGAAAATTAAAAATCAGCAAGACACAAGCACCCCAAAGTTTAGGGCTGCTCTGTTGACCAGGACCTCCACTTCATTCCACCTTAAATATCCCAGGAAAGAGAAAAATAGATAAAGAAGTTGTGGTCCTTATGTACAATGGAATATCACTCAGCCAGGAAATCAATGTCGTAAGGTTAGTAGCAGCATGATGAGTGGATTTAGGTACGACGATTCTAAGTGAAATAAGTCACACAGAAAAGGACACTTCTCATAAGGTATCACTGATAGAGGGAATGTAAAAACCGTTACACTTGAACTGAATTACAAAACAGAACAGAGTCACACATGCAGAAAACACACTGTGGCTGCTTAACGGGAAAGGTGAGGTGGGGTGATACATAAAACAAGGGTATCAAATTAGCTCAGATACCGTTCCATAAACCCAATATGTAATAGACAAGACCTACTCCTTGCTCAGAGAACTGGACTCAACACGCCCTATTCACCGCACAAGAATATATCTGACTAATAATAATCGTAAAACCTATGTATTGATATCTCTCTGTTAGTGTGTCAAGTGGGTGTAAAGCGGCATAAACACAGCAGTGAAAAGCAGCTAAACCCCATTATAAAAATAAATTACTTTGAAACACCCATGAAACAAAGACAGTGAAAGAGAGAGAAATTCTTACACAATGCGTTCAGGGGCTGTGATGCAACCTGGATTGACCATATCTAGACGCACAGCTGGATGAGACATAAGGGTGGACACTCTTGGGGCTGAGAGGTTTGGTGAGGTTGGGTGAGCAAATGCAGACCCTTTAAAGTAATACTGCGTGGTACCCATCGCATGGGTCCCAAATCTCCAGGTTCAAGGGCATCTTCCTACATCAAAAACATGCATGAGAAACCCAGAAGATGGTACACCGTGTGATGGGGAAAGGTTTCTAAAACGCACCTCATTTCTCATCTCCTTGTGCCCAGGTTCGCCATTCCAGCCGCTTTACTAGCAAGCTCCCTACTTGGAGCATCAGCACCTTTAACCTCCTGTTCCGTACAGGTTGCAATTTGTCCTGAGGATAAACGGGAAGACGTGGAACCAACGAGAGACTAGCTCTTGGTGTTGGGACAGGCACAGGTCACTCTATTTTCCCATCAGAAAGAAGAATTAACCACAGGCTCAGCCTGACCCCTGGAACCAGAACAGGGCCTGAAGACATTCTGCGATTTTGCGGCCAGCTCCCATAAAAACGAGTTGTAAAATGGAGGTTCAGGGCACTGCAATTCACAAACCTGCAGAGTTATAAATGATAACTCTCCTCCACAAATATACTGAGGGAAGGCAAAGAAGAGGATTTGAAATCAAGGCAGAATTGCAGGAAACAGATTTCAGGAGGTAGATTCGAATCGCCTTTAAAGCACATGAAAAGTGGCAAAACGTTGACAATGATGCCCTTGGCCAAAAAGGGCGTATGCGATTTTTCCTGAATATATTCAGGAAAAAACGCATACGCCCTTTTTGGCCAACCAAGCAACCTGGAAAGGCAAATCAGCGCTACAAAGAAGTCTCGCTTCCCATCGGTCAAAAGGGCCATGCTGAAAAAAGTGTCAAAACCAGAAATGCAGGACAGGCCATGGAGAACTGGGAGCCTTGCTACACTGATGGGCGGGATGTAAATTGCCAAGAGCCACTCTGGAGAAGTGTCCGGTGAGTCCTGAAACATCTGAAAAACACAGCTTAGAGAGCATAGGGCACTTCCACTCATGGGGGTATAAATTGGGAAAATTAAAAATCAGCAAGACACAAGCACCCCAAAGTTTAGGGCTGCTCTGTTGACAAGGACCTCCACTTCATTCCACCTTAAATATCCCAGGAAAGAGAAAAATAGATAAAGAAGTTGTGGTCCTTATGTACAATGGAATATCACTCAGCCATGAAATCAATGTCGTAAGGTTAGTAGCAGCATGATGAGTGGATTTAGGTACGACGATTCTAAGTGAAATAAGTCACACAGAAAAGGACACTTCTCATAAGGTATCACTGATAGAGGGAATGTAAAAACCGTTACACTTGAACTGAATTACAAAACAGAACAGAGTCACACATGCAGAAAACACACTGTGGCTGCTTAACGGGAAAGGTGAGGTGGGGTGATACATAAAACAAGGGTTTCAAATTAGCTCAGATACCGTTCCATAAACCCAATATGTAATAGACAAGACCTACTCCTTGCTCAGAGAACTGGACTCAACACGCCCTATTCACCGCACAAGAATATATCTGACTAATAATAATCGTAAAACCTATGTATTGATATCTCTCTGTTAGTGTGTCAAGTGGGTGTAAAGCGGCATAAACACAGCAGTGAAAAGCAGCTAAACCCCATTATAAAAATAAATTACTTTGAAACACCCATGAAACAAAGACAGTGAAAGAGAGAGAAATTCTTACACAATGCGTTCAGGGGCTGTGATGCAACCTGGATTGACCATATCTAGACGCACAGCTGGATGAGACATAAGGGTGGACACTCTTGGGGCTGAGAGGTTTGGTGAGGTTGGGTGAGCAAACGCAGACCCTTTAAAGTAATACTGCGTGGTACCCATCGCATGGGTCCCAAATCTCCAGGTTCAAGGGCATCTTCCTACATCAAAAACATGCATGAGAAACCCAGAAGATGGTACACCGTGTGATGGGGAAAGGTTTCTAAAACGCACCTCATTTCTCATCTCCTTGTGCCCGGGTTCGCCATTCCAGCCGCTTTACTAGCAAACTCCCTACTTGGAGCATCAGCACCTTTAACCTCCTGTTCCGTACAGGTTGCAATTTGTCCTGAGGATAAACGGGAAGACGTGGAACCAACGAGAGACTAGCTCCTGGTGTTGGGACAGGCACAGGTCACTCTATTTTCCCATCAGAAAGAAGAATTAACCACAGGCTCAGCCTGACCCCCGGAACCAGAACAGGGCCTGAAGCCATTCTGCGATTTTGCGGCCAGCTCCCATAAAAACGAGTTGTAAAATGGAGGTTCAGGGCACTGCAATTCACAAACCTGCAGAGTTATAAATGATAACTCTCGTCCACAAATATATTGAGGGAAGGCAAAGAAGAGGATTTGAAATCAAGGCAGAATTGCAGGAAACAGATTTCAGGAGGTAGATTCGAATCGCCTTTAAAGCACATGAAAAGCGGCAAAACGTTGACAGTGATGCCCTTGGCCAAAAAGGGCGTATGCGTTTTTTCCTGAATATATTCAGGAAAAAACGCATACGCCCTTTTTGGCCAACCAAGCAACCTGGAAAGGCAAATCAGCTCTACAAAGAAGTCTCGCTTCCCATCGGTCAAAAGGGCCATGCTGAAAAAAGTGTCAAAACCAGAAATGCAGGACAGGCCATGGAGAAATGGGAGCCTTGCTACACTGATGGGCGGGATGTAAATTGCCAAGAGCCACTCTGGAGAAGTGTCCGGTGAGTCCTGAAACATCTGAAAAACACAGCTTAGAGAGCATAGGGCACTTCCACTCATGGGGGTATAAATTGGGAAAATTAAAAATCAGCAAGACACAAGCACCCCAAAGTTTAGGGCTGCTCTGTTGACCAGGACCTCCACTTCATTCCACCTTAAATATCCCAGGAAAGAGAAAAATGGATAAAGAAGTTGTGGTCCTTATGTACAATGGAATATCACTCAGCCAGGAAATCAATGTCGTAAGGTTAGTAGCAGCATGATGAGTGGATTTAGGTACGACGATTCTAAGTGAAATAAGTCACACAGAAAAGGACACTTCTCATAAGGTATCACTGATAGAGGGAATGTAAAAACCGTTACACTTGAACTGAATTACAAAACAGAACAGAGTCACACATGCAGAAAACACACTATGGCTGCTTAACGGGAAAGGTGAGGTGGGGTGATACATAAAACAAGGGTATCAAATTAGCTCAGATACCGTTCCATAAACCCAATATGTAATAGACAAGACCTACTCCTTGCTCAGAGAACTGGACTCAACACGCCCTATTCACCGTACAAGACTATATCTGACTAATAATAATCGTAAAACCTATGTATTGATATCTCTCTGTTAGTGTGTCAAGTGGGTGTAAAGCGGCATAAACACAGCAGTGAAAAGCAGCTAAACCCCATTATAAAAATAAATTACTTTGAAACACCCATGAAACAAAGACAGTGAAACAGAGAGAAATTCTTACACAATGCGTTCAGGGGCTGTGATGCAACCTGGATTGACCATATCTAGACGCACAGCTGGATGAGACATAAGGGTGGACACTCTTGGGGCTGAGAGGTTTGGTGAGGTTGGGTGAGCAAACGCAGACCCTTTAAAGTAATACTGCGTGGTACCCATCGCATGGGTCCCAAATCTCCAGGTTCAAGGGCATCTTCCTACATCAAAAACATGCATGAGAAACCCAGAAGATGGTACACCGTGTGATGGGGAAAGGTTTCTAAAACGCACCTCATTTCTCATCTCCTTGTGCCCGGGTTCGCCATTCCAGCCTCTTTACTAGCAAGCTCCCTACTTGGAGCATCAGCACCTTTAACCTCCTGTTCCATACAGGTTGCAATTTGTCCTGAGGATAAACGGGAAGACGTGGAACCAACGAGAGACTAGCTCTTGGTGTTGGGACAGGCACAGGTCACTCTATTTTCCCATCAAAAAGAAGAATTAACCACAGGCTCAGCCTGCGCCCCGGAACCAGGACAGGGCCTGAAGCCATTCTGCGATTTTGCGGCCAGCTCCCATAAAAACGAGTTGTAAAATGGAGGTTCAGGGCACTGCAATTCACAAACCTGCAGAGTTATAAATGATAACTCTCGTCCACAAATATATTGAGGGAAGGCAAAGAAGAGGATTTGAAATCAAGGCAGAATTGCAGGAAACAGATTTCAGGAGGTAGATACGAATCGCCTTTAAAGCACATGAAAAGCGGCAAAACGTTGACAGTGATGCCCTTGGCCAAAAAGGGCGTATGCGTTTTTTCCTGAATATATTCAGGAAAAAACGCATACGCCCTTTTTGGCCAACCAAGCAACCTGGAAAGGCAAATCAGCTCTACAAAGAAGTCTCGCTTCCCATCGGTCAAAAGGGCCATGCTGGAAAAAGTGCCAAAACCAGAAATGCAGGACAGGCCATGGAGAAATGGGAGCCTTGCTACACTGATGGGCGGGATGTAAATTGTCAACAGCCACTCTGGAGAAGTGTCCGGTGAGTCCTGAAACATCTGAAAAACACAGCTTAGAGAGCATAGGGCACTTCCACTCATGGGGGTATAAATTGGGAAAATTAAAAATCAGCAAGACACAAGCACCCCAAAGTTTAGGGCTGCTCTGTTGACCAGGACCTCCACTTCATTCCACCTTAAATATCCCAGGAAAGAGAAAAATGGATAAAGAAGTTGTGGTCCTTATGTACAATGGAATATCACTCAACCATGAAATCAATGTCGTAAGGTTAGTAGCAGCATGATGAGTGGATTTAGGTACGACGATTCTAAGTGAAATAAGTCACACAGAAAAGGACACTTCTCATAAGGTATCACTGATAGAGGGAATGTAAAAACCGTTACACTTGAACTGAATTACAAAACAGAACAGAGTCACACATGCAGAAAACACACTATGGCTGCTTAACGGGAAAGGTGAGGTGGGGTGATACATAAAACAAGGGTATCAAATTAGCTCAGATACCGTTCCATAAACCCAATATGTAATAGACAAGACCTACTCCTTGCTCAGAGAACTGGACTCAACACGCCCTATTCACCGCACAAGAATATATCTGACTAATAATAATCGTAAAACCTATGTATTGATATCTCTCTGTTAGTGTGTCAAGTGGGTGTAAAGCGGCATAAACACAGCAGTGAAAAGCAGCTAAACCCCATTATAAAAATAAATTACTTTGAAACACCCATGAAACAAAGACAGTGAAAGAGAGAGAAATTCTTACACAATGCGTTCAGGGGCTGTGATGCAACCTGGATTGACCATATCTAGACGCACAGCTGGATGAGACATAAGGGTGGACACTCTTGGGGATGAGAGGTTTGGTGAGGTTGGGTGAGCAAACGCAGACCCTTTAAAGGAATACTGCGTGGTACCCATCGCATGGGTCCGAAATCTCCAGGTTCAAGGGCATCTTCCTACATCAAAAACATGCATGAGAAACCCAGAAGATGGTCCACCGTGTGATGGGGAAAGGTTTCTAAAACGCACCTCATTTCTCATCTCCTTGTGCCCGGGTTCGCCATTCCAGCCACTTTACTAGCAAGCTCCCTACTTGGAGCATCAGCACCTTTAACCTCCTGTTCCATACAGGTTGCAATTTGTCCTGAGGATAAACGGGAAGACGTGGAACCAACGAGAGACTAGCTCTTGGTGTTGGGACAGGCACAGGTCACTCTATTTTCCCATCAGAAAGAAGAATTAACCACAGGCTCAGCCTGCCCCCCGGAACCAGAACAGGGCCTGAAGCCATTCTGCGATTTTGCGGCCAGCTCCCATAAAAACGAGTTGTAAAATGGAGGTTCAGGGCACTGCAATTCACAAACCTGCAGAGTTATAAATGATAACTCTCGTCCACAAATATATTGAGGGAAGGCAAAGAAGAGGATTTGAAATCAAGGCAGAATTGCAGGAAACAGATTTCAGGAGGTAGATACAAATCGCCTTTAAAGCACATGAAAAGCGGCATAACGTTGACAATGATGCCCTTGGCCAAAAAGGGCGTATGCGTTTTTTCCTGAATATATTCAAGAAAAAACGCATACGCCCTTTTTGGCCAACCAAGCAACCTGGAAAGGCAAATCAGCGCTACAAAGAAGTCTCGCTTCCCATCGGTCAAAAGGGCCATGCTGAAAAAAGTGTCAAAACCAGAAATGCAGGACAGGCCATGGAGAAATGGGAGCCTTACTACACTGATGGGCGGGATGTAAATTGCCAAGAGCCACTCCGGAGAAGTGTCCGGTGAGTCCTGAAACATCTGAAAAACACAGCTTAGAGAGCATAGGGCACTTCCACTCATGGGGGTATAAATTGGGAAAATTAAAAATCAGCAAGACACAAGCACCCCAAAGTTTAGGGCTGCTCTGTTGACCAGGACCTCCACTTCATTCCACCTTAAATATCCCAGGAAAGAGAAAAATGGATAAAGAAGTTGTGGTCCTTATGTACAATGGAATATCACTCAGCCATGAAATCAATGTCGTAAGGTTAGTAGCAGCATGATGAGTGGATTTAGGTACGACGATTCTAAGTGAAATAAGTCACACAGAAAAGGACACTTCTCATAAGGTATCACTGATAGAGGGAATGTAAAATCCGTTACACTTGAACTGAATTACAAAACAGAACAGAGTCACACATGCAGAAAACACACTACGGCTGCTTAACGGGAAAGGTGAGGTGGGGTGATACATAAAACAAGGGTATCAAATTAGCTCAGATACCGTTCCATAAACCCAATATGTAATAGACAAGACCTACTCCTTGCTCAGAGAACTGGACTCAACACGCCCTATTCACCGCACAAGAATATATCTGACTAATAATAATCGTAAAACCTATGTATTGATATCTCTCTGTTAGTGTGTCAAGTGGGTGTAAAGCGGCATAAACACAGCAGTGAAAAGCAGCTAAACCCCATTATAAAAATAAATTACTTTGAAACACCCATGAAACAAAGACAGTGAAAGAGAGAGAAATTCTTACACAATTCGTTCAGGGGCTGTGATGCAACCTGGATCGACCATATCTAGACCCACAGCTGGGTGAGACATAAGGGTGGACACTCTTGCGGCTGAGAGGTTTGGTGAGGTTGGATGAGCCAACGCAGACCCTTTAAAGTAATACTGCGTGACACCCATCACATGGGTCCCAAATCTCCAGGTTCAAGGGCATCTTCCTACATCAAAAACATGCATGAGAAACCCAGAAGATGGTACACCATGTGATCGGGAAAGGTTTCTAAAATGCACCTCATTTATCATCTCCTTGTGCTCGGGTTCGCCATTCCAGCCACTTTCCTAGCAATCTCCCTACTTGGAGCATCAGCACCTTTAACCTCCTGTTCCGTACAGGTTGCAATTTGTACTGAGGATGAACGGGAAGAGGGGGAACCAATGAGAGACTAGATCTAGGTGTTGGGACAAGCACAGGTCACTCTATTTTCCCTTCAGAAAGAAGAATTAACCACAGGCTCAGCCTGCCCCCCGGAAGTAGAACAGGGCCTGAAGCAATCCTGCGCTTTTGCGGCCAACTCCCAAAAAAGCGAGTTGAAAAATGGATCTCAGGGGCACTGCAATTCACAAACCTGCAGAGTTATCAATGATAACTCTCGTCCACAAATATATTGAGGGAAGGCAAAGAAGAGGATTTGAAAGCAAGGCAGAATTGCAGAAACAGACTTAAGGAGGTAGATTCGAATCGCCTTTAAAGCAAATAAAAAGCGGCAAAACGTTGACAATGATACCCTTGGCCAAAAAGGGCGTATGCGTTTTTTCCTGAATATATTCAGGAAAAAACGCATACGCCCTTTTTGGCCAACCAAGCAACCTGGAAAGGCAAATCAGCGCTACAAAGAAGTCTCGCTTCCCATCGGTCAAAAGGGCCATGCTGAAAAAAGTGTCAAAACCAGAAATGCAGGACAGGCCATGGAGAAATGGGAGCCTTGCTACACTGATGGGCGGGATGTAAATTGCCAACAGCCACTCTGGAGAAGTGTACAGTGTGTCTTGAAACATCTAAAAAACACAGCTTAGAGAGCATAGGGCATTTCCACTCATGGGCGTATAAATTGGGAAAACTAAAAATCAGCAAGACACAGGCACACCAAACTTTAGGGCCGCTCTGTTGACAAGAACCTTCTCTTTATTACACCTTAAATATCCCAGGAAATAGGAAAATGGATAACGATGTTGTGGTCCTTATGTACAATGGAATATCACTCAGCCATGAAATCAATGTCATAAGGCTATTAGCAGCATGATGAGTGGATTTATGTTCGACGATTCTAAGTGAAATAAGTCACACAGAAAAAGACACTTATCATAAGCTATCACTTATAGAGGGAATGTAAAAACCGCTACACTTGAACTGAATTACAAAGCAGAACAGAGTCACACGTTTAGAAAACACACTATGGCTGCTTAACGGGAAAGGTGAGGTGGGGTGATGCATAAAACAAGGGTTTCATATTAGCTCAAATACCGATCCATAAACCCAATATGTAATAGACAAGACCTACTCCTTGCTCAGTGAAGTGGATGCAACACCCCCTATTCAACGAACAAGAATATATCTGACTAGTAAAAATCTTAAAACCTATGTATTGATTTCTCTCTGTAAGTGAATCAAGTGGGTGTAAAGGGGCATAAACACAGCAGTGAAAATCAGGTAAACCCCATTATAAAAATAAATTACTTTAAAATCCCAAAAAAACAAAGACAGTGATAGAGGGAGAAATTTTTACATAATTCGTTCCGGGGCTGTGATGCAACCTGGTGTGACCATATCTAGACCCACAGCTGGATGAGAAATAAAGCTGGACACTCTTGGGGCTGAAGGTCTCTTTCCCTATTTACCAGATTGGGAACGTAGAAAAGCTGCCACCCTCTGGCCGTTACCTGCAAAAGCAGCTTTAAAACCTGTGCTAATGGTCACTTCATATGAACAAGTACTTCAGGGCTGTAAATGAAACGTGCCCTCAAAATGTCTTGAGGGAGGTAATGGCCAAAAATTTTCAAAATGTGACACTTACTTTAAGAAAACACTTTGAAGAACTAAGCTGTAATCACAGTTTGATAAATAAAAAGGGCATGCTTTAAAGCTCAATTTCAACAGATTATGGGACACATGCAAATTCAACCACAGATAGGTATCAGCTCGCACCTGTTAGAATAACCATCAGCAAGAAAACTACAAACAATAAATATTGAAGGTGTTTTGGAGAAATGCATACCCTCAATTTTAAGTGGGACATAACCTGGAAAGAGCCACTAATGAGAACTGAATGGTGGTGCCTTTAAAACATACACACTGAGCTACCATATGATACAGCAAGCCCACTCCTTGGCCTATAACATAAGAAGACATAACTGGAAAGACACAGACAAGCAAATGTGCATTGCAGCAGTATTACAATAGCCAAGACATGGAGGCAACCAGAAAGTCCATCAAGAGGTGCGTGGCCAAAGAAGAACTGGTACACGTACAGATGGAATATTAGCCAGGGAAAAAAATGAAACAGTGCCATTTGCAGCACCATGTATGATTCTTGAGGTAATCAGGCAAATTGTACTAAGTCAGAAAGCAAAAGACACATATCCTATAATATCACTTATAGGTCTTAGCTAAACATTGATACCAATGAAGATATTTCCACAGAGAAATGCAATCACAGATTCATTAAACAAACTTATGGTTCACCAAATGGAAAGGTGTGAGGATTGGATACATTAGGATATTGGGGTTAAGATAGATATAGAAACACATGTGAAATATGTAATCACCAAAGACCTACGTAATACCAAGACAAGACTACTCAACATCGTGTCATAACCTACATGGGAAAATGATCCAAAGAAGAATAGATATATGTATATGTTTAAAAGAACCACATCTTTCACACCTAGAAGAAACAAAACATTTTAATTACATTTGCTCTGACAAAAAATAAAAATTAAATTAAAAAAAGAACAAGAAGTAATGAGACATAAACTTAAGGGGCTATTTGCTGGCACATTGCATTCTAATTTACAACCAGAACATGACTTCCATTAAGGCTCTGTCATCACTAATAAAGCAGCTTTATAAGCAATGTTGAAGGTAGCTTAAAAGAAGTCTCACTAATTATTGATAGTAACAAGGAAACAAAGAAAAGTAAAAATCTCACTGCAAAAAGTATACATAGGGTAAGGATAGTAGATCAAACACTTATTAAGCTTCTGTAGAGAATAAAAGACAACAGTAGTATGTTTTTTTAAAAAGAGAGGGCCCAAATAAATCTGAAATGAAAGAGATGATGTTACAACAGACACCACAGAAATACAAAGTATCCTAAGATACACACAGGGTAACTCAGGGCTCAGACTGGACAGAGCCCACTCTCCAGTCCCCTGTACATGACTTACAGGAGCCTCAGGAACTGAGGAGGGGGTCCCTGAGGAGAGGCTCAAGATAGAATATGGTAGGCATTAACATGACTGCATTCATCTTAAACATGCCTGAACTACATTCACACGAGATGATTTTGTCCTGTATGTACATCGGCACCTCTAGTTGGAACTGCAGATCTTTGGCTTCAACACCTCTACTGACAACATTAGCGTCACCTGCTGTGGACCGTCTCCTATAGGATTTCTAGAATCACAAAACATCGAAGCTTCACAGGACCCAGAGTCTGTGCAACTCCACACAGAGTCTCAGAGTCTCAACTCCACTCAGATACTCCACTCTTGGAGGGCACACACAAAGTAGTGTGCACATCAGGACCCAGGGGAAGGAGCAGTGACCCTGTAGGAGAATGACCAGAACTACCTGCTACTTTTAGAGGGTCTCCTGCAGAGGCAGGTGGTGGCTGTGGCTGTGGCTCACCGTGAGGACAACGACACTGGCAGCAGAAGTTCTGGGAAATACTCCTTGGTGTGAGCCCTCCCAGAGTCCGCCATTAGCCCCACCAAGAGCAAGGTAGGCTCCAGGGCTGGGTCGCCTCAGGCCAAACAACCAACAGGGAGGGAACCCAGCCCCATGCATCAGCAGACAAGCGGATTAAACTTTTTATTAAAGTTTTATTTAATCCGTAGACAAGCGGATTAAAGCTCTGCCCACCAAAGCAACACCCAGCTCTACCCACCACCAGTCCTTCCCATCAGGAAGCTTGCACAAGCCTCTAAGATAGACTCATCCACTGGAGAGCAGACAGCAGAAGCAAGAAGAACTACAATTCTGCAGCCTGTGGAAGGAAAACCACATTCACAGAAAGATAGACAAAATGAAAAGGCAGAGGACTTTATACCAGATCAAGGAACAAGATAAAACCCCAGAAAAAAAAAACGAAATGAGGTGGAGATAGGGAACCTTCCAGAAAAAAAATTCAGAATAATGATAGTGAAGTTGAGCCAAGACCTTGGAAAAAGAAAGGAGGCAAAGATCGAGAAGATGCAAGAAATGTTTAACAAAGACCTAGAAGAATTAAGGAACAAACACCTAGAAGAATTAAAGAACAAACAAACAGAGGTGAACAATGGAATAACTGAAATGAAAAATACACTAGAAGGAATCAGTAGCAGAATAACTGTGGCAGAAGAACGGATAAGTGACCTGGAAGACAGAAAGGTGGAAATCACTGCCATGGAACAGAATAAAGAAAAAGAATGAAAATAAACGAAGACACCCCAAGAGTCCTCTGGGACAACATTAAACGCAACAACATTCGCATTATAGGGGTCCCAGAAGGAGAAGAGAGAGAGAAAGGACCCGAGAATATATTTAAATAGATAATGGTCAAAAACTTCCCTAGCATGGGAAAAGAAATAGCCACCCAAGTCCAGAAGCACAGAGTGTCCCAGGCAGGATAAACCAAAGGAGAAAAATGACAAGACACATAGTAATCAAATTGACAAAAATTAACGACAAAGAAAAATGATTGAAAGCAGCAAGGGAAAAATGACAAATAACATACAAGGGAACTCCCATAAGGATAACAACTGATTTCTCAGCAGAAAATCTACAAGCCAGAAGGAAGTGGCATGATAAATTTAAAGTGATGAAAGGGAAGAACCTACAACCAAGAGTACTCCACCCTGCAAAGAGCTCATTCAGATTTGATGGAGAAATCAAAAGCCTTACAGACAAGCAAAAGCTAAGAGAATTCAGCACCATGAAACCAGCTCTACACCAAATGCTAAAGGAACTTCTCTAAGTGGGAAACACAAGAGAAGAAAAGGACCCACCAAGACAAACCCATAACAATTAAGAAAATAGTAGTAGGAACATACATATCGATAATTATCTTAAACGTGAATGCACTACATGTTCCAACCAAAAGACACAGGCTCGCTGAATGGATACAAAAACAAGACCCATATATATGCTGTCTACAAGAGATCCATTTCAGACCTAGGGACACATACAGACTCAAAGTGAGGCGATGGAAAAATATATTCTATGCAAATGAAAATCAAAAGAAAGCTGGAGTAGCAATACTCATATCAGATAAAATAGACTTTAAAATAAAGAATGTTACAAGAGACAAGGAAAGGCACTACATAATGGTCAGGGGATCAATCCAAGAAGAAGATATAACAATTATAAATATATATGTACCCAAAATAGGAGCAGCTCAATGTATAAGGCAACTGCTAACAGCTATAAAAGAGGAAATCGACAGTAACACAATAATAGCGGGGGACTTTAACAGCTCACTTACACCAGTGGAGATCAGCCAGACAGAAAATTAATAAGGAAACACAAGCTTTAAATGACACAATAGACCAGATAGAATTAATTGATATTTATAGGACATTCCATCCAAAAACAGCAGATTACACGTTCTTCTCAACTGCACACGGAACATTCTCCAGGATAGATCACATCTTGGGTCACAGATAAAGCCTCAGTAAATTTAAGAAAACTGAAATCATATCAAGCAGCTGTTCCGACCACAAGGCTATGAGATTAGAAATCAATTACACGGAAAAAACCGTAAAAAACACAAACACATGGAGGCTAAACAATACGTTACTAAATAACCAAGAGATCACTGAAGAAATCAAAGAGGAAATCAAAAACTACCTAGAGACAAATGACAACAAAAACACGATGATCCAAAACCTATGGGATGCAGCAAAAGGAGTTCTAAGAGGGAAGTTTATAGCAATACAAGCCTACCTCAAGAAACAAGAAAAATCTCAACTAAACAATCTAACCTTACACCTAGAGGAACTAGAGAAAGAAGAACAAAACCCAAAGTTAGTAGAAGGAAAGAAATCATAAAGATCAGAGCAGAAATAAATGAAATAGAAACAAAGAAAACGAAAGCAAAGATCAATAAAACTAAAAGCTGGTTCTTTGAGAAGATAAGCAAAAATGATCAACCTCTAGCCGGACTCCAGAAAAAGAGGGAGAGGACGCAAATCAACAAAATTAGAAGTGAAAAAGCAGAAGTTATAACAGACACCACAGGAATACAAAGCATCCTAAGAGACTACTACAAGCAACTCTAGGCCAATAAAATGGACAATCTGGAAGAAATGGACAAATTCTTAGAAAGGGATAACCTTCTAAGACTGAACCAGGAAGAAATAGAAAATATGAACAAACCTATCACAAGCAATGAAATTGAAACTGTGATTAAAAATCTTCCAACAAACAAAAGTCCAGAACCAGATGGCATCACAGGTGAATTCTATCAAACATTTAGAGCAGAGCTAACACCCAACCTTCTCAAATTCTTCAAAACAATTGCAGCGGAAGGAACACTCCCAAACTCATTCTATGAGACCACCATCACCCTGATACCAAAATCAGACAGAGATACTACAAGGAAAGAAAATTATAGACCAATATCACTGATGAATATAGATGTAAAAATCCTCAACAAAATACTAGCAAACAGAATCGAACAACACATGAAAAGGATCATACACCATGATCAAGTGGGGTTTATCCCAGGGATGCGAGGATTCTTCAATATACACAAATCAATGTGATACATCATATTAACAAATTGTAGAATAAAAGCATATGATCATCTCAATAGATGAAGGAAAAGATTTTGAGAAAATTCAACACTCATTTACGATAAAAACTCTGCAGAGTGTGGGCATAGAGGGAAACTACCTCAACATAATAAAGGCCATATATGACAAACCCACAGCAAACAACATTCTCAATGGTGAAAAACTGAAAGCGTTTCCTCTAAGATCAGGAACAAGACGAGGATGTCCACTCTCACCACTGCTATTCAACATAGTTTTGGAAGTCCTAGCCATGGCAATCAGAGAAGAAAAAGAAATAAAAGGAATACAAAAAGGAAAAGAAGAAGTAAAATTGTCACTGTTTGCAGATGACATGATATCATAGATAGAGAATCCTAAAGATGCCACCAGAAAACCACTGGAGCTAATCAATGAATTTGGTAAAGTTGCAGGATACAAAATTAATGCACAGAAATTGCTTGCATTCCTATACACTAACAATGAAAGATCAGAAAGAGAAATTAAGGAAACAATCCCATTACCACTGCAACAAAAAGAATAAAATACCTAGGAATAAACCTACCTAAGGAAGTAAAAGACCTGTACTCAGAAAACTATAAGACACTGATGAAAGAAATCAAAGATGATATAAACAGATGGAGACATATACCATGTTCTCGGATTAGAAGAATCAATATTGTGAAAATGACTATACTACCCAAAGCAATCTACAGATTCAATGCAATCCCGATCAAAATACCTTTGGCATTTTCTACAGAACAAGAAAAAAAAAAATCTTAAAATTTGTAGGGAGACACAAAAGACCCTGGATAGCCAAAGCAGTCTTGAGGGGGGAAAAAAAAGAGCTGGAGGAATCAGACTTCCAGACTTCAGACTATATTGCAAAGCTACAGTAATCAAGATAATATGGTACTGACACAAGAACAGAAATATAGGTCAATAGAACAGGATAGAAAGCACAGAGATAAACCCACGTACCTATGGTTCACTAATCTATGACAAAGGAGGCAAGGGTATACAATGGAGAAAAGACAGTGTCTTCAGCAAGTGGTGCTGGGAAAACTGGACAGTTACATGTAAAAGAATGAAATTAGTACACTCCCTAACACCATACACAAAAATAAACTCAAAATGGATTAGAGACCTAAATATAAGACCAGCCACTATAAAACTCTTAGAGGAAAACATAAGCAGAACAGTCTATGACATAAATCACAGCAAGATCCTTTTTGACCCACCTCCTAGAGAAATGGAAATAAAAACAAAAATAAAAAAATGGGACCGAATGAAACATAAATTCTTTTGCACAGCAAAGGAAAACATAAGCAAGATGAAAAGACAACCATCAGAATGGGAGAAAATATTTTCAAATGAAGCAAATGGCAAAGGATTAATCTCCAAAAAGCAGCTCATGTAGCTCAATATCACAAAACCAAACAACCCAATCCAAAAATGGGCAGAAGACCTAAATAGACATTTCTCCAAAGAAGATATACAGGTTGCCAACAAACACATGAAAGGATGCTGAACATCACTAATCATTAGAGAAATGCAAATCAAAACTACAGTGAGGTATCACCTCACACCAGTCAGAATGGCCATCATCAAAAAATCTACCAACAATAAATGCTGGAGAGGCATTTATTGGAGCAAAGGGAACCCTCTTGCACTGTTGGTGGGAATGTAAATTGATATAGCCACTAGGGAGAACGGTATGGGGGTTCCTTAAAAACTAAAAATAGAACTACCATACAACCCAGCAAACCCACTCCTGGACATTTACCCTGAGAAAACCATAATTCAAAAAGAGTCATGTACCACAATGTTCACTGTAGCTCTATTTACAATAGCCAGGACATGGAAGCAACCTAAGTGTCCATCAACAGATAAATGGATAAGGAAGATGTGGCACAAATATACAATGGAACATTATTCAGCCATAAAAAGAAACGAAATTGAGTTACTTTTAGTGAGGTGGATGGATCTAGAGTCTGTCCTACAGAGTGAAGTAAGTCAGAAAGAGAAAAACAAATACCGTATGCTAACACATATATATGGAATCTTAAAAAAAAAAGTTTATGAAGAACCTAGGGGCAGGAAAGGATTAAGGACACAGACGTAGAGAAAGGACTTGAGGACATGGGGAGAGGGAAGGGTAAGCTGGGACAAAGTGAGAGAGTGGTATGGACATATATACACTACCAAATGTAAAATTGATAGCTACTGGGAAGCAGCCACATAGCACAGGGAGATCAGCGCTGTGCTTTGTGACCACCTAAAAGGGTGGGATAAGGGAGTGAGAGGGAGGTGCAAGAGGGAGGGGATATGGTGTTATATGTATACGCACAGCTGATTCACTTTTTTATACAGCAGAAACTAACACACAATTGTAAAGCAATTATACTCCAATAAAGATGTAAAAGAAAAAAAAAAAAGCCCAGAGATAAACCTACACACCTATGGCCCACTAATCTATGACAAAGGAGGCAAGGGTATACAAAGGAGAAAAGACAGTCTCTTCAATAAGTGGTGCTGGGAAAAATGGACAGCTACATGTAAAAGAATGAAATTAGAACACTCCCTAACACCATACACAAAAAATAAACTCAAAATGGATTAGAGACCAAAATGTAAGACCGGACACTATAAAACTCTTAGAGGAAAACATAGGAAGAATACTCTTTGACATAAATCACAGCAAGATCTTTTTTGATCCACCTCCTAGAGTAATGGAATAAAAAAAATAATAAACATATGGGAGCAAATGAAACCTAAAAGCTTTTGCAAAGCAAAGGAAACTACAAACAAGACGAAAAGACAACCCTCACAATGGGAGAAAATATTTGCAAACGAATCAATGGACAAAGGATTAATCTCCAATGTATATAAACAGCTCATGCAGCTCAACAGTAAAAAAACAAACAACCCAATCCAAAAATGGGCAGATGACGTAAATAGACATTTGTCCCAAGAAGACATACAGATGACCAAGAAGCACATGAAAAGCTGCTCAACATCACTAATTATTAGAGAAATATAAACCAAAACTACAATGAGGTATCGCCTCACACGAGTTAGAATGGGCATCATCAGAAAATCTACAAGCAACAAATGCTGGAGAGGGTGTGGAGAAAAGGGAACCCTCTTACACTATTTGTGGGAATGTAAATTGATACAGTCACGATGGAGAACAGTATGGAGGTTCCTTAAGAAACTAAAAATAGAATTACCATATGACCCAGCAATCCCACTACTGGCCATATACCCAGAGAAAACCATAATTCAAAAAGACATATTCACCACAATATTCATTGCAGCACTATTTACAATAGCCAGGTCATGGAAGCAACCTAAATGCCCATAGACAGACGAACAGAAAAGATGTGCTACATATATAAAATGGAATATTACTCAGCCATAAAAAGGAATGAAATTGGGTCATTTGTAGAGACGTGGATAGATCTAGAGACTGTCATACAGAGTGAAGTAAGTCAGAAAGAGAAAAACAAATATCGTATATTAACGCATACATGTGGAACCTAGAAAAATGGTAAAGATGAACCGGTTTGCAAGGCAGAAATAGAGACACAGATGTAGAGAACAAATGTATGGACACCAAGGGGGGAAAGTGGCAGGGTGGTGGTGGTGGGATGAATTGCGAGCCTGGGATTGACATATATACACTTATATGTATAAAATAGGTTACCAATAAGAGCCTGCTGTATAAAAAAATGAATAAAATAAATTCAAAAATTAAAAAATAAGTAATACTTAAAAAAATAAAACAGAAAAAAAAGTTCTGCCCTTCCCATAGACGTATTTATATGAATGAATTATTTCCATGCTTATATCCATAAATACAAAAAGAGGAATAAAACTTACCTTGAACCAAAAAAGAAAAAAAAAAAAAAAACAGAACCCACTGGTCATACAGAGGAAAACCCTATCAGGGCACTTGCTCCAGGGGTAAACAATTCTGAAGTTGGTCACAGGTGGGGAATCATCTCCCATGCAGCCAGCAGCCCCCACACGAGGAGCGTCCTCATTGCAAAGCTGGGGGACCGTGAGGAGGCGTCTCTGAGTAAACGTGAGCTGAGCCCCAGGCCAGCTGCTGCTGAACTTTTCCCACCCTTCCCAGGTAAAACACCTGAATGTGTGCAAAGACTTTAAAAACTAGAGGAAGGGGCTTGGAGTCACACCAGCGACAGCACGCAGGCCGACTTGGTGCCTGCAGGCCAGCCAGGATGGTCCTGGCCCCGGGCGCTCGTCTGGAAGCTTTCCATTTCCCTGCCTGAGGTACCCCTCCTGTCCCGGCCCCCACTGCTTTTTTCCTTCCTCACCTCTGCCCGGGGAGAAATTCCAGCAGCAAGTATGGGTGACACATCCTCTTCTTTAGCAGGTGGCAGCCCGGCAACTCCTGCAGAAAGTCCAGCAGAGCCCCAGTCACACTGGGCCACTCATAGAGCCGTGGGCCCTACTCCCTCCCACCAGCCCAACCCCGAGACTGCTGACGGGGCAGAGAATATGGCGTCAGGCACAGCTGCAGAGGCTTTTGCTGCCTGGAGGGGTGTTTATATTGACCTCAACCCAGGCACACCTGGGAAGGGCTGGCCGGCCGGGTCAGGCTGCCCAGGTCAGCCAATCCTCGCCCCTCAGGGGCTCAGAGTTGCAGAAAATGGGCCTTGCTGCACCGGCCAGATCCAAGGAACAGGTGTAGGGTCCCGAGAGTCAGGATAGATAAGGGGCGGCAGCCCTGGCTTGTTTTCGAATCATTTTATCTGGTCCATGAGTGGGAGACAACTTCAAGAAGACCCTCTGCTAATGAGAGGAACCCAGGAGTCAGGGAGAGGAGGGGTGGTGGGTGGAGACAGAGGCCTGGTGCCCCGGCTGCAGTGGAAGCCCCTGGAAGACCAGGCAGAGGGAGGCCGCACAGAGTGAAGCCTAGGGTCACAGACCTGTTGGAGCTGCTGTTTGTTAGTTCAAGCTCTGCTCTGAGGTGCTCTGTGTCAGCTCTGAGTGACAGGGGTGCTGGGGGTGCTCTGCAATGAGGGCTACGTGCACGGTTCCTGTGTGCCCAGCCCTGCCGGGGTACCTGTCCACGGGAGCTCCATATCCAGGGAGGGGCCTGCCCACGAGAGCCCCGTGGACTGCTGCGTACCTGCCCAGGTGAGCTCCATATCCTGGGAGGGGCCTGACCACAAGAGCCCCGTGGGCTGCTGGGGACCTGGTAGAGGACGCCAGGACAGTCAGTGAAGCCACAGAGGATATACATCTAGTAGTTCCTAATTCCTACACCCTGCTGGTCATTCTACCATCCACCAGGACATGGCATTCTGTATTAGACTTCAATGATGCCTTCTTCTGTATTCCATTAGTCCCAGAGTCACAAGAAATTTTGGCTGTGAGTGGCAGGACTCAACCTACAACAAAAACAATACTGCTGGGCCGTCCTGCCCCAGGGGTTCAAAAATTCCCACACCATCTTTGGGGAAACGTTAGCTAAAGACCTAAAAGATCTACCTCTGGAGAAGGGAACCCTCCTTCAATATGCAGATGACATTCTGATCACCAGCCCGACTAAGGAGGCCTCTGAACTACCTAGCCAATAAAAGATAGAAGGTGTCCAAGGAAAAGGCTCAAATATCACAAACTAAGGTGGCCTTCCTGGGCTTCATTCGCACAGAAGGTCGGAGAAGCCCACCCCAGGAAAGGGAAGAAGCCATTTGCAGCCTCACCTTTCCTGAAACTAGAAGACAGCTTAGGGGTTCCTGGGGAGACCGGGGTTTGCTGCATCTGGATCCCTAACTACAGTCTAATAGCTGGGCCTCTATATGAAACACTGAAAGGAAAAGATGATGATCCTTTTGAATAGAATCCAGAAGCGGCCTTTCAAGAATGGAAAGAGCAGTCAATTCAGACCCTGGCCCTGGACCTCCCTAAGTTAGCTAAACCCTTTGACCTTTACATTCCTGGTCCAAGGCGAATCGCCCTTGGAGTATTAGTGCAAAAACTGGGACCACTTGAAATGGAACAATGCAAGAATGCCCTCCAGGCATTGGCCAGCCACCCCATCCGACCAGGATACTGGGGGTATCTAAAAACCTGGAAATCAGCAGCCCGCAAGGCCAGCTCCCTCCTAAGGGAAAAGGACGCCACTTGGTGATCCTAACCACCCACCATGCCCTGAAGTTGCAGGGATTGCTCCGTGGGCACAATGACCTCGAGTGAGGAGGCCCTCCAACACCAACCTCCAGAGAGACAACCTGGGGCAATGGGCCCCCATGACGACTCGTGTGACCATCACTTGACCTGGAGCTTCTCTCAGAAAACAACAAGAGTGTGCCCCAAAAGAGCAGACTATTGCTTACAGGACTTACTGCACCCAGAGCGGAGCTAATAAACTTGGCAGGGGAACCGTAAATAACGCTGCCACCATAGAAAAGCCTACAGACACCGCAGTGACGGCGGCCAATGAGACCGGCTGTACTCCTGGCTACTTCAAAAGGCCGTTGACTGAGTGGCCGTCATGGTCCTGGATCACCACCGGCCCTGGACTGTCTGGGAGTTGAGCAAGCAGGGCTCTGACACCTGGTGCTGTTTGTACGTTAATTCAGTGGCCTAACTGAAGAAAGCACAGACTACTGGTCAGAGCATCTAGGCTGGCAGAAACCATCAGCCTAAGGGGGCCGAACCAATGTGGAGCAGGGTAAAACCGCCCACCCCCCCAGCGTCTCTGCACATCTCTTTCCTGGACCCTTAAAGGTCATTAGAATCTATAAAACTTCCAATGCTGGTGCTCAGGCAGACGAGCAGTGAGGGAGGAGGCCTGCGGACAATCAACCTCACCTGGAGGCTGCTGGGGAGAAGTCCTGCCCCTCCCCCCGGGTATGAGGACACCCAACTCAGCATGAAGCATTTACAGAAGACGTGTCTGCACCCTCAGCGCCCCAAGAATGAGGAATGGGACAAAAGGCAGAGGAGGGCTTTGTCACTGGCAAAGCCCATTAAAAATTCCTGGGAGATAAAAATAGAATCTGGGCAATAAAATAAAGTCTAACCATTTTTTCCTTTGTGCTTTGTCTAATTTCACTTGCTCCTAGGTTTCCACATGCAGAGGTCCCACACCCGACACTTCAGACCCGATTTCCTAGTGCAAAATGGCTGGGCCGACACCTCAGCTCGTGGGGCCCCGTGCAGACTCTGCGACATAGGAGCCTGAGCTCCAGCCAACCTGGCCCTCGAGAGCTCCGCCCCCTCCCTCCCGCTGATGCTGACAGGATCCCTACACAGCAGCCCGGCCCACAACCCGCAGGGGAGCACACACTCTCACCTCTCCATTCTCTGATCAAAATATAAAGTTTTCCTTTGCTTCTGAACCAAAGTCAGTCTCGATCTGTTGGCTCCAATGACACTGGGCAGGGAGACCCTTGTTGGGGCCCACTCTGCAGGATCAGTAACAGAATTTGAGAACATTGTAACTTCAATGAACAGATGTGTGAGCCAAACTGTAATTAACATAGAGCAGTGTATAAGGCTCGTGTAAAATAAGATGTTTCTAACACTTCCATTTGATATTTCCATCACTTTATTATAAGCAAGTTCAGTGGAGGGGTTTGTCTTATTTGTCAGGTCAAGAGTAGAGAAATGCAGTGATTTCTTTCCAAGGATGTACATCTAATAATCTTGGTTGAAGTTTCAACCTTGTTTGGAATGATTTTCCATTGAAAATGATACCTCTCTTTCAGCTCCTAGATTTCTGAGAAGTATAAAATCTTATATTTTTTATTACCAAAGGGGAAAGGTGGGAGGAGGGATAAATTAACAGTTTCAGATTAACATATACACACTGCTATGTATAAAATATATCATCAACAAGGAACTACTGTATAGCACAGGGAACTATACTCAATATTTTGTAATGACCCCTGAGGGGAAATAATCTGAAAAACAATAGGTATCTATATCGACATCATCTATCAACTACAGATAAAATGGAAACTAAAGGAGGCCGATGGTGAGCGTTTCTGAACCTGAAGACTTCAATCATCTAAAGTTCGGACTCTGCCCACGGCCCAAGTCCCTTAATGAACACACATGTACCAGTAGCTTAAAAATTCCCCAGATTGGAGTTCGGGGAGACACTGATTTGGAAAAATCCCTTGTGTTCTCCTTACATACACGGGACCTTTCCTACAGCTAAAACATGCCTGTGACACCCAGAAGATGGAACACGGTTGGATCAGGAAGATTTTGGAAAAGGCACCAAAACTCCTAATTTCCTGGTTGTTGGGTTCACCCCTCCAGCCTTTTTCCTTAAAATCTCCCCACTTGAGGATGTCAGCACCTTCAACATCCAGTTGCACAGAAATTGGAATTTGTCCAAAGGAAGAAGGGGAAGGAGGAGAAACAAGGAGAGCCAAGCCCTAGATGTTCGGAGAGGCACATGTCACTCTACTTTCCAGTCAGGAAGAAGAATTAAGAAAAGGCTTAGCCTGCCACCGGGAACCAGAGTAGGGCCAGAAGCAAATGAGAGTTTCTGCGGAAAGCTCCCAAAAAAGCGAGTTGAAAAATGGAGCTCAGGGGCACTGCAATTCACAAATCTGCAGAGTTATAAATGATAACTCTCGTCCACAAATATATTGAGGGAAGGCAACGAAGAGGATTTGTAATCAAGGCAGAATTGCAGGAAACAGATTTCAGGAGTTAGATTCGAATCACCCCTAAAGCACATGAAAAGCGGCAAAACGTCGACAATGATGCACTTGGCCAAAAAGAGCATATGCGTTTTTTTCTGAATGAATTCAGGAAAAAACCCATAGGCCCTTTGTGGCCAAACAAGCAAGCCGGAAATGCAATTCAGCACTACAAAGAAGTCTGACTTCCCATCGGTCAAAATGGCCTTGCTAAAAAAGTGTAAAAACAAGAAATGCAGGAGAGGCCAGGGAGGAAAGGGAGCCTTGTTACACTGATGGGTGGGGTATAAATTGCCAATGATGACTCTGGAGAAGGGTATGGTGTTTCTTAAACATCTAAAAAACACAGCTAGAGAGAAAGGGGCACATCCACTCATGGGCGTATAAATTGGGAAAACTAAAAATCAGCAAGACACAGGCACCCCAAACATGAGGGCTGCTCTGTAGACAAAAACCTCCACATAATTCCACCTTAAATATCCAAGGAAAGAGAAAAATGGATAAAGAAGTTGTGGTCCATATGTACAATTGTATATCACTCAGGCGTGAGATAAATATTATAAGGATGGTAGCAGCATGATGAGTGGATTTAGGTAGGACTATTCTAAGTGAAATAAGTCACACAGAAAAAGACACTTATCATAAGATATCACTAACAGAGGGAATGTAAAAACTGCTACACTTGAACGGAATTACAAAACAGAACAGATTCACACATTAAGAAAACACACTATGGTTGTTTAACGGGAAAGGTGAGGTGGGGTGATGCATAAAACAAGGATTTCAAATTAGCTCAGATAACGTTCCATAAATCCAATATGTAATAGACAAGACCTACTCCTTGCTCAGTGAACTGGACTAAACACCCCCTATTCACCGCTCAAGAACATATATGACTAGTAAGAATCGTAAAACCTGTGTATTGATATCTCTCTGGAAGTGAGTCAAGTGGGTGTAAAGCGGCATAAACACAGCCGTGAAAAGCAGCTAAACCCCATTATAAAAATAAATTACTTTTAAAAACCTGTGAAACAAAGACAGTGAAAGAGAGAAATTCTTACAAAATTCGTTCAGGGGCTGTGATGCCACCTGGATTGACCATATCTAGACCCACAGCTGGATGAGACATAAGGGTGGACACTCTCGGGGCTGAGAGGCTTGGTGAGGTTGGGGGAGCAAACGCAGAGCCTTTAAAGTAATACTGCGTGGTACCCATCCCATGGGTTCCAAATCTCCAGGTTCAAGGGCATCTTCCTACATCGAAAACATGCATGAGAAACCCAGAAGGTGGTACACTGTGTGATCGGGAAAGGTTTCTAAAACGCACCTCATTTCTCCTCTCCTTGTGCTCGGGTTCGCCATTCCAGCTGCTTTAGTAGCAATCGCCCTCCATGGAGAATCAGCACCTTTAACCTCCTGTTCCGTACAGGTTGCAATTTGTCCTGAGGATGAACGGGAAGACGGGGAACCAACGAGAGACTAGCTCTTGATGTTGGGACAGGCACAGGTCACTCTATTTTCCCATCAGGAAGAAGAATTAACCACAGGCTCAGCCTGCCCCCCGGAACAAGAACAGGGCCTGAAGCCATCCTGCGCTTTTGCGGCCAGCTTCCAAAAAAGCGAGTTGTAAAATGGAGGTTCAGGGCACTGCAATTCACCAACCTGCAGAGTTATAAATGATAACTCTCGTCCACAAATATATTGAGGGAAGGCAAAGAAGAGGATTTGAAATCAAGGCAGAATTGCAGGAAACAGATTTCAGGAGGTAGATTCGAATCGCCTTTAAAGCACATGAAAAGCGGCAAAATGTTGACAATGATGCCCTTGGCCAAAAAGGGCGTATGCGTTTTTTCCTGAATATATTCAGGAAAAAACGCATACGCCCTTTTTGGCCAACCAAGCAACCTGGAAAGGCAAATCAGCGCTACAAAAAAGTCTCGCTTCCCATCGGTCAAAAAGGCCATGCTGAAAAAAGTGTCAAAACCAGAAATGCAGGACAGGCAATGGAGAAATGGGAGCCTTGCTACACTGATGGGCGGGATGTAAATTGCCAAGAGCCACTCTGGAGAAGTGTACGGTGAGTCCTGTAACATCTGAAAAGCACAGCTTAGAGAACATAGGGCACTTCCACTCATGGGGGTATAAATTGGGAAAATGAAAAATCAGCAAGACACAAGCACCCCAAAGTTTAGGGCTGCTCTGTTGACAAGGACCTCCACTTCATTCCACCTTAAATATCCCAGGAAAGAGAAAAATGGATAAAGAAGTTGTGGTCCTTATGTACAATGGAATATCACTCAGCCATGAAATCAATGTCATAAGGCTAGTAGCAGCATGATGAGTGGATTTAGGTATGACGATTCTAAGTGAAATAAGTCACACAGAAAAGGACACTTATCATAAGCTATCACTTATAGAGGGAATGTAAAAACCACTACACTTGAAATGAATTACAAAGCAGAACAGAGTGACACGTTTAGAAAACACAATATGGCTGCTTAACAGGAAAGGTGAGGTGGGGTGATGCATAAAACAAGGGTTTCAAATTAGCTCAGATACCGTTCCATAAACACAATACGTTACAGAAAGACCTATTCCTTGCTCAGTGAACTGCACTCAACACCCCCTATTCATCGCACAAGAATATATCTGACTAGTAAGAATCTTAAAACCTATGTATTGATATCTCTCTGGAAGTGAGTCAAGTGAGTGTAAAGTGGCATAAACACAGCCGTGAAAAGCAGCTAAACCCCATTATGAAAATAAATTACTTTTAAAAACCCGTGAAACAAAGACAGTGAAAGAGAGAGAAATTCTTAAAAAATTCGTTCAGGGGCTGTGATGCACCCTGGATTGACCATATCTATACCCACAGCTGGATGAGACATAAGGGTGGACACTCTCGGGGCTGAGAGGTTTGGTGAGTTAGGGGGACCAACCGCAGAGCCTTTAAAGTAATACTGCGTGGTTCCCATCGCATGGGTCCCAAATCTCCAGGTTCAAGGGCATCTTCCTACATCGAAAACATGCATGAGAAACCCAGAAGATGGTACACCATGTGATGGGGAAAGGTTTCTAAAACGCACCTCATTTCTCATCTCCTTGTGCCCGGGTTCGCCATTCCAGCCGCTTTACTAGCAATCTCCCTACTTGGAGCATCAGCACCTTTAACCTCCTGTTTCGTACAGGTTGCAATTTGTCCTGAGGATGAATGGGAAGACGTGGAACCAACGAGAGACTAGCTCTTGGTGTTGGGACAGGCACAGGTCACTCTATTTTCCCATCAGGAAGAAGAATTAACCACAGGCTCAGCCTGCCCCCCGGAACAAGAACAGGGCCTGAAACCATCCTGCGCTTTTGCAGCCAGCTCCCAAAAAAGCGAGTTGAAAAATGGAGCTCAGGAGCACTGCAACTCAAAACCTGCAGAGTTTTAAATGATAACTCTCCTCCACAAATATACTGAGGGAAGGCAAAGAAGAGGATTTGAAATCAAGGCAGAATTGCAGGAAACAGATTTCAGGAGGTAGATACGAATCGCTTTTAAAGCACATGAAAAGCGGCAAAACGTCGACAATGATGCCTTTGGCCAAAAAGGGCGTATGCGTTTTTTCCTGAATATATTCAGGAAAAACGCATACGCCCTTTTTGGCCAACGAAGCAACCTGGAAAGGCAAATCAGCGCTACAAAGCATTCTCGCTTCCCATCGGTCAAAAGGACCATGCTGAAAAAAGTGTCAAAACCAGAAATGCAAGACAGGCCATGGAGAAATGGGAGCCTTGCTACGCTGATGGGCGGGATGTAAATTGCCAACAGCCACTCTGGAGAAGTGGACGGTGTGTCCTGAAACATCGAAAAAACACAGCTTAGAGAACATATGGCACTTCCACTCATGGGCGTATAAATTGGGAAAATGAAAAATCAGGAAGACACAGGCACCCCAAATTGAGGGCTGCTCTGTTGACAAGAACCTCCACTTCATGACACCTGAAATATCCCAGGAAAGAGAAAAATGGATAAAGAAGTGGTGGTCCTTATGTACAATGGAATAACACTCAGCCATGAAATGAATGTCATAAGGCTAGTAGCAGCATGATGAGTGGATTTAGGTACGACGATTCTAAGTGAAATAAGTCACACAGAAAAAGACACTTATCATAAGCTATCACTTATAGAGGGAATGTAAAAACCGCTACACATGAACTGAATTACAAAGCAGAACAGAGTCACACATGCAGAAAACAGACTATGGCTGCTTAACGGGAAAGGGGAGGTGGGGTGATACATAAAACAAGGGTATCAAATTAGCTCAGATACCGTTCCATAAACCCAATATGTAGTAGACAAGACCTACTCCTTGCTCAGAGAACTGGACTCAACACGCCCTATTCACCGCACA
Source organism: Balaenoptera borealis (assembly GCF_965194805.1). Classification (NCBI taxonomy): domain Eukaryota; kingdom Metazoa; phylum Chordata; class Mammalia; order Artiodactyla; family Balaenopteridae; genus Balaenoptera; species Balaenoptera borealis. The sequence goes on from NW_028123885.1 coordinate 687,087, forward strand.
AGAATATATCTGACTAGTAATAATCTTAAAACCTATGTATTGATATCTCTCTGTTACTGTGTCAAGTGGGTGTAAAGCGGCATAAACACAGCAGTGAAAAGCAGCTAAACCCCACTATGAAAATAAATTACTTTGAAAAACCCATGAAACAACGACAGTGAAAGAGATAGAAATTCTTACACAATGAGTTCAGGGGCTGTGATGCAACCTGGATTGACCATATCTAGACCCACAGCTGGATGAGACATAAGGGTGGACACTCTTGGGGCTGAGAGGTTTGGTGAGGTTGGGTGAGCAAATGCAGACCCTTTAAAGTAATACTGCGTGGTACCCATCGCATGGGTCCCAAATCTCCAGGTTCAAGGGCATCTTCCTACATCGAAAACATGCATGAGAAACCCAGAAGATGGTACACCATGTGATGGGGAAAGGTTTCTAAAACGCACCTCATTTCTCATCTCCTTGTGCCCGGGTTCGCCATTCCAGCCGCTTTACTAGCAATCTCCCTACTTGGAACATCAGCACCTTTAACCTCCTGTTCCGTACAGGTTGCAATTTGTCCTGAGGATGAACGGGAAGACGGGGAACCAACGAGAGACTAGCTCTTGGTGTCGGGACAGGCACAGGTCACTCTATTTTCTCATCAGGAATAAGAATTAACCACAGGCTCAGCCTGCCCCCCGGAACCAGAACAGGGCCTGAAGCCATCCTGCACTTTTGCGGCCAGCTCCCAAAAAAGCGAGTTGTAAAATGGAGGTTCAGGGCACTGCAATTCACAAACCTGCAGAGTTATAAATGATAACTCTCGTCCACAAATATATTGAGGGAAGGCAAAGAAGAGGATTTGAAATCAAGGCAGAATTGCACGAAACAGATTTCAGGAGGTAGATTCGAATCGCCTTTAAAGCACATGAAAAGCGGCAAAACGTTGACAATGATGCCCTTGGCCAAAAAGGGCGTATGCGTTTTTTCCTGAATATATTCAGGAAAAAACGCATACGCCCTTTTTGGCCAACCAAGCAACCTGGAAAGGCAAATCAGCGCTACAGAGAAGTCTCGCTTCCCATCGGTCAAAAGGGCCATGCTGAAAAAAGTGTCAAAACCAGAAATGCAGTACAGGCCATGGAGAAATGGGAGCCTTGCTACACTGATGGGCGGGATGTAAATTGCCAACAGCCACTCTGGAGAAGTGTACGGTGTGTCCTGAAACATCTGAAAAACACAGCTTAGAGAGCATAGGGCACTTCCACTCATGGGGGTATAAATTGGGAAAATTAAAAATCAGCAAGACACAAGCACCCCAAAGTTGAGGGCTGCTCTGTTGACAAGGACCTCCACTTCATTCCACCTCAAATATCCCAGGAAAGAGAAAAATGGATAATAAAGTTGTGGTCTTTATGTACAATGGAATATCACTCAGCCATGAAATCAATGTCATAAGGTTAGTAGCAGCATGATGAGTGGATTTAGGTACGACGAATCTAAGTGAAATAAGTCACACAGAAAAGGACACTTCTCATAAGGTATCACTGATAGAGGGAATGTACAAACCGTTACAGTTGAACTGAATTACAAAACAAAACAGAGTCACACATGCAGAAAACACACTATGGCTGCTTAACGGGAAAGGTGAGGTGGGGTGATACATAAAACAAGGGTTTTAAATTAGCTCAGATACCGTTCCATAAACCCAATATGTAATAGACAAGACCTACTCCTTGCTCAGAGAACTGGACTCAACACGCCCTATTCACTGCACAAGAATATATCTGATTAGTAATAATCTTAAAACCTATGTATTGATATCTCTCTGTTAGTGTGTCAAGTGGGTGTAAAGCAGCATAAACACAGCATTGAAAAGCAGCTAAACCCCATTATAAAAATAAATTACTTTGAAACACCCATGAAACAAAGACAGTGAAAGAGAGAGAAATTCTTACACAATGCGTTCAGGGGCTGTGATGCAACCTGGATTGACCATATCTAGACCCACAGCTGGATGAGACATAAGGGTGGACACTGTTGCGGCTGAGAGGTTTGGTGAGGTTGGGTGAGCAAACGCAGACCCTTTAAAGTAATACTGCGTGGTACCCATCGCATGGGTCCCAAATCTCCAGGTTCAAGGGCATCTTCCTACATCGAAAACATGCATGAGAAACCCAGAAGATGGTACACCGTGTGATGGGGAAAGGATTCTAAAACGCACCTCATTTCTCATCTCCTTGTGCCCGGGTTCGCCATTCCAGCCGTTTTACTAGCAATCTCCCTACTTAGAGCATCAGCACCTTTAACCTCCTGTTCCGTACAGGTTGCAATTTGTCCTGAGGATGAACGGGAAGACGTGGAACCAATGAGAGACTAGCTCTTGGTGTTGGGACAGGCACAGGTCACTCTATTTTCCCATCAGGAAGAAGAATTAACCACAGGCTCAGCCTGCCCCCCGGAACCAGAACAGGGCCTGAAGCCATCCTGCGCTTTTGCGGCCAGCTCCCAAAAAAGCGAGTTGTAAAATGGAGGTTCAGGGCACTGCAATTCACAAACCTGCAGAGTTATAAATGATAACTCTCGTCCACAAATATATTGAGGGAAGGCAAAGAAGAGGATTTGAAATCAAGGCAGAATTGCAGGAAACAGATTTCAGGAGGTAGATTCGAATCGCCTTTAAAGCACATGAAAAGCGGAAAAACGTTGACAATGATGCCCTTGGCCAAAAAGGGCGTATGCGTTTTTTCCTGAATATATTCAGGAAAAAACGCATACGCCCTTTTTGGCCAACCAAGCAAACTGGAAAGGCAAATCAGCGCTACAAAGAAGTCTCGCTTCCCATCGGTCAAAAGGGCCATGCTGAAAAAAGTGTCAAAACCAGAAATGCAGGACAGGCCATGGAGAAATGGGAGCCTTGCTACACTGATGGGCGGGATGTAAATTGCCAACAGCCACTCTGGAGAAGTGTACGGTGTGTCCTGAAACATCTGAAAAACACAGCTTAGAGAGCATAGGGCACTTCCACTCATGGGGGTATAAATTGGGAAAATTAAAAATCAGCAAGACACAAGCACCCCAAAGTTGAGGGCTGCTCTGTTGACAAGGACCTCCACTTCATTCCACCTTCAATATCCCAGGAAAGAGAAAAATGGATAAAGAAGTTGTGGTCCTTATGTACAATGGAATATCACTCAGCCATGAAATCAATGTTATAAGGCTAGTAGCAGCATGATGAGTGGATTTAGGTACGACGACTCTAAGTGAAATAAGTCACACAGAAAAGGACACTTCTCATAAGGTATCACTGATAGAGGGAATGTAAAAACCGTTACACTTGAACTGAATTACAAAACAAAACAGAGTCACACATGCAGAAAACACACTATGGCTGCTTAACGGGAAAGGTGAGGTGGGGTGATACATAAAACAAGGGTTTCAAATTAGCTCAGATACCGTTCCATAAACCCAATATGTAATAGACAAGACCTACTCCTTGCTCAGAGAACTGGACTCAAAACGCCCTATTCACCGCACAAGAATATATCTGACTAGTAATAATCTTAAAACCTATGTATTGATATCTCTCTGTTAGTGTGTCAAGTGGGTGTAAAGCGGCATAAACACAGCAGTGAAAAGCAGCTAAACCCCATTATGAAAATAAATTACTTTGAAAAACCCATGAAACAAAGACAGTGAAAGAGAGAGAAATTCTTACACTATGCATTCAGGGGCTGTGATGCAACCTGGATTGACCATATCTAGACCCACAGCTGGAAGAGACATAAGGGTGGACACTCTTGGGGCTGAGAGTTTTGGTGAGGTTGGGTGAGCAAACGCAGACCCTTTAAAGTAATCCTGCGTGGTACCCATCGCATGGGTCCCAAATCTCAAGGTTCAAGGGCATCTTGCTACATCGAAAACATGCATGAGAAACCCAGAAGATGGTACACCGTGTGATGGGGAAAGGTTTCTAAAACACACCTCATTTCTCATCTCCTTGTGCCCGGGGTCGCCATTCCAGCCGCTTTACTAGCAATCTCCCTATTTGGAGCATCAGCACCTTTAACCTCCTGTTCCGTATAGGTTGCAAATTGTCCTGAGGATGAACGGGAAGACGTGGAACCAATGAGAGACTAGCTCTTTGTGTTGGGACAGGCACAGGTCACTCTATTTTCCCATCAGGAAGAAGAATTAACCACAGGCTCAGCCTGCCCCCGGAACCAGAACAGGGCCTGAAGCCATCCTGCGCTTTTGCGGCCAGCTCTCAAAAAAGCGAGTTGTAAAATGGAGGTTCAGGGCACTGCAATTCACAAACCTGCAGAGTTATAAATGATAACTCTCGTCCACAAATATATTGAGGGAAGGCAAAGAAGAGGATTTGAAATCAAGGCAGAATTGCAGGAAACAGATTTCAGGAGGTAGATTCGAATCGCCTTTAAAGCATATGAAAAGCGGCAAAACGTTGACAATGATGCCCTTGGCCAAAAAGGGCGTATGCGTTTTTCCCTGAATATATTCAGGAAAAAACGCATACGCCCTTTTTGGCCAACCAAGCAACCTGGAAAGGCAAATCAGCGCTACAAAGAAGTCTCGCTTCCCATTGGTCAAAAGGGCCATGCTGAAAAAAGTGTCAAAACCAGAAATGCAGGACAGGCCATGGAGAAATGGGAGCCTTGCTACAGTGATGGGCGGGATGTAAATTGCCAACAGCCACTCTGGAGAACTGTACGGTGAGTCCTGAAACATCTGAAAAACACAGCTTAGAGAGCATAGGGCACTTCCACTCATGGGGGTATAAATTGGGAAAATTAAAAATCAGCAAGACACAAGCACCCCAAAGTTTAGGGCTGCTCTGTTGACCAGGACCTCCACTTCATTCCACTTTAAATATCCCAGGAAAGAGAAAAATGGATAAAGATGTTGTGGTCCTTATGTACAATGGAATATCACTCAGCCATGAAATCAATGTCGTAAGGTTAGTAGCAGCATGATGAGTGGATTTAGGTACGACGATTCTAAGTGAAATAAGTAACACAAAAAAGGACACTTCTCATAAGGTATCACTGATAGAGGGAATGTAAAAACCGTTACACTTGAACTGAATTACAAAACAGAACAGAGTCACACAGGCAGAAAACACACTATGGCTTCTTAACGGGAAAGGTGAGGTGGGTGATACATAAAAAAAGGGTATCAAATTAGCTCAGATACCGTTCCATAAACCCAGTATGTAATAGACAAGACCTACTCCTTGCTCAGAGAACTGGACTCAACACGCCCTATTCACCGCACAAGAATATATCTGACTAATAATAATCGTAAAACCTATGTATTGTTATCTCTCTGTTAGTGTGTCAAGTGGGTGTAAAGCGGCATAAACACAGCACTGAAAAGCAGCTAAACCCCATTATAAAAATAAATTACTTTGAAACACCCATGAAACAAAGACAGTGAAAGAGAGAGACATTCTTACACAATGCGTTCAGGGGCTGTGATGCAACCTGGATTGACCATATCTAGACCCACAGCTGGATGAGACATAAGGGTGGACACTCTTGGGGCTGAGAGGTTTGGTGAGGTTGGGTGCGCAAACGCAGACCCTTTAAAGTAATACTGCGTGGTACCCATCCCATGGGTCCCAAATCTCCAGGTTCAAGGGCATCTTCCTACATCGAAAACATGCATGAGAAACCCAGAAGATGGTACAGCGTGTGATGGGGAAAGGTTTCTAAAACGCACCTAATTTCTCATCTCCTTGTGCCCGGGTTCGCCATTCCAGCCGCTTTACTAGCAATCTCCCTACTTGGAGCATCAGCACCTTTAACCTCCTGTTCCGTACCGATTGCAATTTGTCCTGAGGATGAACGGGAATACGGGGAACCAACGAGAGACTAGCTCTTGGTTTTGGGACAGGCACAGGTCACTCTATTTTCCCATCAGGAAGAAGAATTAACCACAGGCTCAGCCTGCCCCCCGGAACCAGAACAGGGCCTGAAGCCATCCTGCGCTTTTGCGGCCAGCTCCCAAAAAAGCGAGTTGTAAAATGGAGGTTCAGGGCACTGCAATTCACAAACCTGCAGAGTTATAAATGATAACTCTCGTCCACAAATATATTGAGGGAAGGCAAAGAAGAGGATTTGAAATCAAGGCAGAATTGCAGGAAACAGATTTCAGGAGGTAGATTCGAATCGCCTTTAAAGCACATGAAAAGCGGAAAAACGTTGACAATGATGCCCTTGGCCAAAAAGGGCGTATGCGTTTTTTCCTGAATATATTCAGGAAAAAACGCATACGCCCTTTTTGGCCAACCAAGCAAACTGGAAAGGCAAATCAGCGCTACAAAGAAGTCTCGCTTCCCATCGGTCAAAAGGGCCATGCTGAAAACAGTGTCAAAACCAGAAATGCAGGACAGGCCATGGAGAAATGGGAGCCTTGTTACACTGATGGGCGGGATGTAAATTGCCAACAGCCACTCTGGAGAAGTGTACGGTGTGTCCTGAAACATCTGAAAAACACAGCTTAGAGAGCATAGGGCACTTCCACTCATGGGGGTATAAATTGGGAAAATTAAAAATCAGCAAGACACAAGCACCCCAAAGTTGAGGGCTGCTCTGTTGACAAGGACCTCCACTTCATTCCACCTTCAATATCCCAGGAAAGAGAAAAATGGATAAAGAAGTTGTGGTCCTTATGTACAATGGAATATCACTCAGCCATGAAATCAATGTTATAAGGCTAGTAGCAGCATGATGAGTGGATTTAGGTACGACGAATCTAAGTGAAATAAGTCACACAGAAAAGGACACTTCTCATAAGGTATCACTGATAGAGGGAATGTAAAAACCGTTACACTTGAACTGAATTACAAAACAGAACAGAGTCACACATGCAGAAAACACACTATGGCTTCTTAACGGGAAAGGTGAGGTGGGGTGATACATAAAACAAGGGTTTCAAATGAGCTCAGATACTGTTCCATAAACCCAATATATAATAGACAAGACCTACTGCTTGCTCAGAGAACTGGACTCAACACCCCCTATTCACCGCACAAGAATATATCTGGCTAGTAATAATCGTAAAACCTATGTATTGATATCTCTCTGTTAGTGTGTCAAGTGGGTGTAAAGCGGCATAAACACAGCAGTGAAAAGCAGCTAAACCCCATTATGAAAATAAATTACTTTTAAAAACCCATGAAACAAAGACAGTGAAAGAGAGAGAAATTCTTACACAATGCGTTCACGGGCTGTGATGCAACCTGGATTGACCATATCTAGACCCACAGCTGGATGAGACATAAGGGTGGACACTCTTGGGGCTGAGAGGTTTGGTGAGGTTGGGTGAGCAAACGCAGACCCTTTAAAGTAATACTGCGTGGTACCCATCGCATGGGTCCCAAATCTCCAGGTTCAAGGGCATCTTCCTACATTGAAAACATGCATGAGAAACCCAGAAGATGGTACACCGTGTGATGGGGAAAGGTTTCTAAAACGTACCTCATTTCTCATCTCCTGTGCCCGGGTTCGCCATTCCAGCCGCTTTAATAGAAATCTCCCTACTTGGAGCATCAGCACCTTTAACCTCCTGTTCCGTACAAGTTGCAATTTGTCCTGAGGATGAACGGGAAGACGTGGAACCAACGAGAGACTAGCTCTTGGTGTTGGGACAGGCACAGGTCACTCCATTTTCCCAGCAGGAAGAAGAATTAACCACAGGCTCAGCCTTCCCCCCGGATCCGGAACAGGGCCTGAAGCCATCCTGCACTTTTGCGGCCAGCTCCCAAAAAAGCGAGTTGTAAAATGGAGGTTCAGGGCACTGCAATTCACAAACCTGCAGAGTTATAAATGATAACTCTCGTCCACAAATATATTGAGGGAAGGCAAAGAAGAGGATTTGAAATCAAGGCAGAATTGCAGGAAACAGATTTCAGGAGGTAGATTCGAATCGCCTTTAAAGCACATGAAAAGCGGAAAAACGTTGACAATGATGCCCTTGGCCAAAAAGGGCGTATGCGTTTTTTCCTGAATATATTCAGGAAAAAACGCATACGCCCTTTTTGGCCAACCAAGCAAACTAGAAAGGCAAATCAGCGCTACAAAGAAGTCTCGCTTCCCATCGGTCAAAAGGGCCATGCTGAAAAAAGTGTCAAAACCAGAAATGCAGGACAGGCCATGGAGAAATGGGAGCCTTGCTACACTGATGGGCGGGATGTAAATTGCCAACAGCCACTCTGGAGAAGTGTACGGTGTGTCCTGAAACATCTGAAAAACACAGCTTAGAGAGCATAGGGCACTTCCACTCATGGGGGTATAAATTGGGAAAATTAAAAATCAGCAAGACACAAGCACCCCAAAGTTGAGGGCTGCTCTGTTGACAAGGACCTCCACTTCATTCCACCTTCAATATCCCAGGAAAGAGAAAAATGGATAAAGAAGTTGTGGTCCTTATGTACAATGGAATATCACTCAGCCATGAAATCAATGTTATAAGGCTAGTAGCAGCATGATGAGTGGATTTAGGTATGACGAATCTAAGTGAAATAAGTCACACAGAAAAGGACACTTCTCATAAGGTATCACTGATAGAGGGAATGTAAAAACCGTTACACTTGAACTGAATTACAAAACAAAACAGAGTCACACATGCAGAAAACACACTATGGCTGCTTAACGGGAAAGGTGAGGTGGGGTGATACATAAAACAAGGGTTTCAAATTAGCTCAGATACCGTTGCATAAACCCAATATGTAATAGACAAGACCTACTCCTTGCTCAGAGAACTGGACTCAAAACGCCCTATTCACCGCACAAGAATATATCTGACTAGTAATAATCTTAAAACCTATGTATTGATATCTCTCTGTTAGTGTGTCAAGTGGGTGTAAAGCGGCATAAACACAGCAGTGAAAAGCAGCTAAACCCCATTATGAAAATAAATTACTTTGAAAAACCCATGAAACAAAGACAGTGAAAGAGAGAGAAATGCTTACACGATGCATTCAGGGGCTGTGATGCAACCTGGATTGACCATATCTAGACCCACAGCTGGAAGAGACATAAGGGTGGACACTCTTGGGGCTGAGAGTTTTGGTGAGGTTGGGTGAGCAAACGCAGACCCTTTAAAGTAATCCTGCGTGGTACCCATCGCATGGGTCCCAAATCTCAAAGTTCAAGGGCATCTTCCTACATCGAAAACATGCATGAGAAACCCAGAAGATGGTACACCGTGTGATGGGGAAAGGTTTCTAAAACACACCTCATTTCTCATCTCCTTGTGCCCGGGGTCGCCATTCCAGCCGCTTTACTAGCAATCTCCCTATTTGGAGCATCAGCACCTTTAACCTCCTGTTCCGTATAGGTTGCAAATTGTCCTGAGGATGAGCGGGAAGACGTGGAACCAATGAGAGACTAGCTCTTTGTGTTGGGACAGGCACAGGTCACTCTATTTTCCCATCAGGAAGAAGAATTAACCACAGGCTCAGCCTGCCCCCGGAACCAGAACAGGGCCTGAAGCCATCCTGCGCTTTTGCGGCCAGCTCTCAAAAAAGCGAGTTGTAAAATGGAGGTTCAGGGCACTGCAATTCACAAACCTCCAGAGTTATAAATGATAACTCTCGTCCACAAATATATTGAGGGAAGGCAAAGAAGAGGATTTGAAATCAAGGCAGAATTGCAGGAAACAGATTTCAGGAGGTAGATTCGAATCGCCTTTAAAGCATATGAAAAGCGGCAAAACGTTGACAATGATGCCTTTGGCCAAAAAGGGCGTATGCGTTTTTCCCTGAATATATTCAGGAAAAAACGCATACGCCCTTTTTGGCCAACCAAGCAACCTGGAAAGGCAAATCAGCGCTACAAAGAAGTCTCGCTTCCCATTGGTCAAAAGGGCCATGCTGAAAAAAGTGTCAAAACCAGAAATGCAGGACAGGCCATGGAGAAATGGGAGCCTTGCTACAGTGATGGGCGGGATGTAAATTGCCAACAGCCACTCTGGAGAACTGTACGGTGAGTCCTGAAACATCTGAAAAACACAGCTTAGAGAGCATAGGGCACTTCCACTCATGGGGGTATAAATTGGGAAAATTAAAAATCAGCAAGACACAAGCTCCCCAAAGTTTAGGGCTGCTCTGTTGACCAGGACCTCCACTTCATTCCACTTTAAATATCCCAGGAAAGAGAAAAATGGATAAAGATGTTGTGGTCCTTATGTACAATGGAATATCACTCAGCCATGAAATCAATGTCGTAAGGTTAGTAGCAGCATGATGAGTGGATTTAGGTACGACGATTCTAAGTGAAATAAGTAACACAGAAAAGGACACTTCTCATAACGTATCACTTATAGAGGGAATGTAAAAACCGTTACACTTGAACTGAATTACAAAACAGAACAGAGTCACACAGGCAGAAAACACACTATGGCTTCTTAACGGGAAAGGTGAGGTGGGTGATACATAAAACAAGGGTATCAAATTAGCTCAGATACCGTTCCATAAACCCAGTATGTAATAGACAAGACCTACTCCTTGCTCAGAGAACTGGACTCAACACGCCCTATTCACCGCACAAGAATATATCTGACTAATAATAATCGTAAAACCTATGTATTGTTATCTCTCTGTTAGTGTGTCAAGTGGGTGTAAAGCGGCATAAACACAGCACTGAAAAGCAGCTAAACCCCATTATAAAAATAAATTACTTTGAAACACCCATGAAACAAAGACAGTGAAAGAGAGAGACATTCTTACACAATGTGTTCAGGGGCTGTGATGCAACCTGGATTGACCATATCTAGACCCACAGCTGGATGAGACATAAGGGTGGACACTCTTGGGGCTGAGAGGTTTGGTGAGGTTGGGTGCGCAAACGCAGACCCTTTAAAGTAATACTGCGTGGTACCCATCCCATGGGTCCCAAATCTCCAGGTTCAAGGGCATCTTCCTACATCGAAAACATGCATGAGAAACCCAGAAGATGGTACAGCGTGTGATGGGGAAAGGTTTCTAAAACGCACCTAATTTCTCATCTCCTTGTGCCCGGGTTCGCCATTCCAGCCGCTTTACTAGCAATCTCCCTACTTGGAGCATCAGCACCTTTAATTTCCTGTTCCATACAGGTTGCAATTTGTCCTGAGGATGAACGGGAAGACGTGGATCCAACGAGAGACTAGCTCTTGGTGTTGGGACAGGCACAGGTCACTCTATTTTCCCATCAGGAAGAAGAATTAACCACGGGCTCAGCCTGCCCCCCGGAAACAGAACAGGGCCTGAAGCCATTCTGCACTTTTGCGGCCAGCTTCCATAAAAGCGAGTTGTAAAATGGAGGTTCAGGGCACTGCAATTCACAAACCTGCAGAGTTATAAATGATAACTCTCGTCCACAAATATATTGAGGGAAGGCAAAGAAGAGGATTTGAAATCAAGGCAGAATTGCAGGAAACAGATTTCAGGAGGTAGATTCGAATCACCTTTAAAGCACATGAAAAGCGGCAAAACGTTGACAATGATGCCCTTGGCAAAAAAGGGCGTATGCGTTTTTTCCTGAATATATTCAGGAAAAAACGCATACGCCCTTTTTGGCCAACCAAGCAACCTGGAAAGGCAAATCAGTGCTACAAACAAGCCTCGCTTCCCATCGGTCAAAAGGGCCATGCTGAAAAAAGTGTCAAAACCAGAAATGCAGGACAGGCCATGGAGAAATGGGAGCATTGCTACACTGATGGGCGGGATGTAAATTGCCAACAGCCACTCTGGAGAAGTGTAGGGTGTGTCCTGAAACATCTGAAAAACACAGATTAGAGAGCATAGGGCACTTCCACTCATGGGGGTATAAATTGGGAAAATTAAAAATCAGCAAGACACAAGCACCCCAAAGTTTAGGGCTGCTCTGTTGACAAGGACCTCCACTTCATTCCACCTTAAATATCCCAGGAAAGAGAAAAATGGATAAAGAAGTTGTGGTCCTTATGTACAATGGAATGTCACTCAGCCATGAAATCAATGTCATAAGGCTATAGCAGCATGATGAGTGGATTTAGGTACGACGAATCTAAGTGAAATAAGTCACACAGAAAAGGACACTTCTCATAAGGTATCACTGATAGAGGGAATGTACAAACCGTTACAGTTGAACTGAATTACAAAACAAAACAGAGTCACACATGCAGAAAACACACTATGGCTGCTTAACGGGAAAGGTGAGGTGGGGTGATACATAAAACAAGGGTTTTAAATTAGCTCAGATACCGTTCCATAAACCCAATATGTAATAGACAAGACCTACTCCTTGCTCAGAGAACTGGACTCAACACGCCCTATTCACTGCACAAGAATATATCTGATTAGTAATAATCTTAAAACCTATGTATTGATATCTCTCTGTTAGTGTGTCAAGTGGGTGTAAAGCAGCATAAACACAGCATTGAAAAGCAGCTAAACCCCATTATAAAAATAAATTACTTTGAAACACCCATGAAACAAAGACAGTGAAAGAGAGAGAAATTCTTACACAATGCGTTCAGGGGCTGTGATGCAACCTGGATTGACCATATCTAGACCCACAGCTGGATGAGACATAAGGGTGGACACTCTTGGTGCTGAGAGGTTTGGTGAGGTTGGGTGAGCAAACGCAGACCCTTTAAAGTAATACTGCGTGGTACCCATCGCATGGGTCCCAAATCTCCAGGTTCAAGGGCATCTTCCTACATCGAAAACATGCATGAGAAACCCAGAAGATGGTACACCGTGTGATGGGGAAAGGATTCTAAAACGCACCTCATTTCTCATCTCCTTGTGCCCGGGTTCGCCATTCCATGCTCTTTACTAGCAATCTCCCTACTTGGAGCATCAGCACCTTTAACCTCCTGTTCCGTACCGATTGCAATTTGTCCTGAGGATGAACGGGAATACGGGGAACCAACGAGAGACTAGCTCTTGGTGTTGGGACAGGCACAGGTCACTCTATTTTCCCATCAGGAAGAAGAATTAACCACAGGCTCAGCCTGCCCCCCGGAACCAGAACAGGGCCTGAAGCCATCCTGCGCTTTTGCGGCCAGCTCCCAAAAAAGCGAGTTGTAAAATGGAGGTTCAGGGCACTGCAATTCACAAACCTGCAGAGTTATAAATGATAACTCTCGTCCACAAATATATTGAGGGAAGCCAAAGAAGAGCATTTGAAATCAAGGCAGAATTGCAGGAAACAGATTTCAGGAGGTAGATTCGAATCGCCTTTAAAGCACATGAAAACTGGCAAAACGTTGACAATGATGCCCTTGGCCAAAAAGGGCGTATGCGTTTTTTCCTGAATATATTCAGGAAAAAACGCATACGCCCTTTTTGGCCAACCAAGCAACCTGGAAAGACAAATCAGCGCTACAAAGAAGTCTGGATTCCCATCGGTCAAAAGGGCCATGCTGAAAAAAGTGTCAAAACTAGAAATGCAGGACAGGCCATGGAGAAATGGGAGCCTTGCTACACTGATGGGCGGGATGTAAATTGCCAACAGCCACTCTGGAGAAGTGTACAGTGTGTCCTGAAACATCTGAAAAACACAGCTTAGAGAGCATTGGGCACTTCCATTCAAGGGGGTATAAATTGGGAAAATTAAAAAACAGCAAGACACAAGCACCCAAAAGTTTAGGGCTGCTTTGTTGACAAGGACCTCCACTTCATTCCACCTTAAGTATCCCAGGAAAGAGAAAAATGGATAAAGAAGTTGTGGTCCTTATGTACAATGGAATATCACTCAGCCATGAAATCAACGTCATAAGGCTAGTAGCAGCATGATGAGTGGATTTAGGTACGACGATTCTAAGTGAAATAAGTCACACAGAAAAGGACACTTCTCATAAGGTATCACTGATAGAGGGAATGTAAAAACCGTTACACTTGAACTGAATTACAAAACAGAACAGAGTCACACATGCAGAAAACACACTATGGCTGCTTAACGGGAAAGGTGAGGTGGGGTGATACATAAAACAAGGGTTTCAAATTAGCTCAGATACCGTTCCATAAACCCAATATGTAATAGACAAGACCTACTCCTTGCTCAGAGAACTGGACTCAACACGCCCTATTCACCGCACAAGAATATATCTGACTAGTAATAATCTTAAAACCTATGTATTGATATCTCTCTGTTAGTGTGTCAAGTGGGTAAAAAGCGGCATAAACACAGCAGTGAAAAGCAGCTAAACCCCATTATAAAAATAAATTACTTTGAAACACCCATGAAACAAAGACAGTGAAAGAGAGAGAAATTCTTACACAATGCGTTCAGGGGCTGTGATGCAACCTGGATTGACCATATCTAGACCCACAGCTGGATGAGACATAAGGGTGGACACTGTTGCGGCTGAGAGGTTTGGTGAGGTTGGGTGAGCAAACGCAGACCCTTTAAAGTAATACTGCGTGGTACCCATCGCATGGGTCCCAAATCTCCAGGTTCAAGGGCATCTTCCTACATCGAAAACATGCATGAGATACCCAGAAGATGGTACACCGTGTGATGGGGAAAGGTTTCTAAAACGCACCTCATTTCTCATCTGCTTGTGCCCGGGTTCGCCATTCCAGCCACTTTACTAGCAATCTCCCTCCTTGGAGCATCAGCACCTTTAACCTCCTGTTCCGTACAGGTTGCAATTTGTACTGAGGATGAACGGGAAGACGTGGAACCAATGAAAGACTAGCTCTTGGTGTTGGGACAGGCACAGGTCACTCTATTTTCCCATCAGGAAGAAGAATTAACCACAGGCTCAGCCTGCCCCCCGGAACCAGAACAGGGCCTGAAGCCATCCTGCGCTTTTGCGGCCAGCTCCCTAAAAAGCGAGTTGTAAAATGGAGGTTCAGGGCACTGCAATTCACAAACCTGCAGAGTTATAAATGATAACTCTCATCCACAAATATATTGAGGGAAGGCAAAGAAGAGGATTTGAAATCAAGGCAGAATTGCAGGAAACAGATTTCAGGAGGTAGATTCGAATCGCCTTTAAAGCACATGAAAAGCGGCAAAACGTTGACAATGATGCCCTTGGCCAAAAAGGGCGTATGCGTTTTTTCCTGAATATATTCAGGAAAAAACGCATACGCCCTTTTTGGCCAACCAAGCAACCTGGAAAGGCAAATCAGCGCTACAAAGATGTCTCGCTTCCCATCGGTCAAAAGGGCCATGCTGAAAAAAGTGTCAAAACCAGAAATGCAGGACAGGCCATGGAGAAATGGGAGCCTTGCTACACTGATGGGTGGGATGTAAATTGTCAACAGCCACTCTGGAGAAGTGTACGGTGAGTCCTGAAACGTCTAAAAAGCAAAGCTTAGAGAGCATAGGGCACTTCCACTCATGGGGGTATAAATTGGGAAAATTAAAAATCAGCAAGACACAAGCACCCCAAAGTTTAGGGCTGCTCTGTTGACAAGGACCTCCACTTCATTCCACCTTCAATATCCCAGGAAAGAGAAAAATGGATAAAGAAGTTGTGGTCCTTATGTACAATGGAATATCACTCAGCCGTGAAATCAATGTCATAAGGCTAGTAGCAGCATGATGAGTGGATTTAGGTACGACGACTCTAAGTGAAATAAGTCACACAGAAAAGGACACTTCTCATAAGGTATCACTGATAGAGGGAATGTAAAAACCGTTACACTTGAACTGAATTACAAAACAGAACAGAGTCACACATGCAGAAAACACACTATGGCTGCTTAACGGGAAAGGTGAGGTGGGGTGATACATAAAACAAGGGTTTCAAATTAGCTCAGATACCGTTCCATAAACCCAATATGTAATAGACAAGACCTACTCCTTGCTCAGAGAACTGGACTCAACACGCCCTATTCACCGCACAAGAATATATCTGACTAGTAATAATCTTAAAACCTATGTATTGATATCTCTCTGTTAGTGTGTCAAGTGGGTAAAAAGCGGCATAAACACAGCAGTGAAAAGCAGCTAAACCCCATTATAAAAATAAATTACTTTGAAACACCCATGAAACAAAGACAGTGAAAGAGAGAGAAATTCTTACACAATGCGTTCAGGGGCTGTGATGCAACCTGGATTGACCATATCTAGACCCACAGCTGGATGAGACATAAGGGTGGACACTGTTGCGGCTGAGAGGTTTGGTGAGGTTGGGTGAGCAAACGCAGACCCTTTAAAGTAATACTGCGTGGTACCCATCGCATGGGTCCCAAATCTCCAGGTTCAAGGGCATCTTCCTACATCGAAAACATGCATGAGATACCCAGAAGATGGTACACCGTGTGATGGGGAAAGGTTTCTAAAACGCACCTCATTTCTCATCTGCTTGTGCCCGGGTTCGCCATTCCAGCCACTTTACTAGCAATCTCCCTCCTTGGAGCATCAGCACCTTTAACCTCCTGTTCCGTACAGGTTGCAATTTGTACTGAGGATGAACGGGAAGACGTGGAACCAATGAAAGACTAGCTCTTGGTGTTGGGACAGGCACAGGTCACTCTATTTTCCCATCAGGAAGAAGAATTAACCACAGGCTCAGCCTGCCCCCCGGAACCAGAACAGGGCCTGAAGCCATCCTGCGCTTTTGCGGCCAGCTCCCTAAAAAGCGAGTTGTAAAATGGAGGTTCAGGGCACTGCAATTCACAAACCTGCAGAGTTATAAATGATAACTCTCATCCACAAATATATTGAGGGAAGGCAAAGAAGAGGATTTGAAATCAAGGCAGAATTGCAGGAAACAGATTTCAGGAGGTAGATTCGAATCGCCTTTAAAGCACATGAAAAGCGGCAAAACGTTGACAATGATGCCCTTGGCCAAAAAGGGCGTATGCGTTTTTTCCTGAATATATTCAGGAAAAAACGCATACGCCCTTTTTGGCCAACCAAGCAACCTGGAAAGGCAAATCAGCGCTACAAAGATGTCTCGCTTCCCATCGGTCAAAAGGGCCATGCTGAAAAAAGTGTCAAAACCAGAAATGCAGGACAGGCCATGGAGAAATGGGAGCCTTGCTACACTGATGGGCGGGATGTAAATTGTCAACAGCCACTCTGGAGAAGTGTACGGTGAGTCCTGAAACGTCTAAAAAGCAAAGCTTAGAGAGCATAGGGCACTTCCACTCATGGGGGTATAAATTGGGAAAATTAAAAATCAGCAAGACACAAGCACCCCAAAGTTTAGGGCTGCTCTGTTGACAAGGACCTCCACTTCATTCCACCTTCAATATCCCAGGAAAGAGAAAAATGGATAAAGAAGTTGTGGTCCTTATGTACAATGGAATATCACTCAGCCGTGAAATCAATGTCATAAGGCTAGTAGCAGCATGATGAGTGGATTTAGGTACGACGACTCTAAGTGAAATAAGTCACACAGAAAAGGACACTTCTCATAAGGCATCACTGATAGAGGGAATGTAAAAACCGTTACACTTGAACTGAATTACAAAACAGAACAGAGTCACACATGCAGAAAACACACTATGGCTGCTTAACGGGAAAGGTGAGGTGGGGTGATACATAAAACAAGGGTTTCAAATTAGCTCAGATACCGTTCCATAAACCCAATATGTAATAGACAAGACCTACTCCTTGCTCAGAGAACTGGACTCAACACGCCCTATTCACCGCACAAGAATATATCTGACTAGTAATAATCTTAAAACCTATGTATTGATATCTCTCTGTTAGTGTGTCAAGTGGGTAAAAAGCGGCATAAACACAGCAGTGAAAAGCAGCTAAACCCCATTATAAAAATAAATTACTTTGAAACACCCATGAAACAAAGACAGTGAAAGAGAGAGAAATTCTTACACAATGCGTTCAGGGGCTGTGATGCCACCTGGATTGACCATATCTAGACCCACAGCTGGATGAGACATAAGGGTGGACACTGTTGCGGCTGAGAGGTTTGGTGAGGTTGGGTGAGCAAACGCAGACCCTTTAAAGTAATACTGCGTGGTACCCATCGCATGGGTCCCAAATCTCCAGGTTCAAGGGCATCTTCCTACATCGAAAACATGCATGAGATACCCAGAAGATGGTACACCGTGTGATGGGGAAAGGTTTCTAAAACGCACCTCATTTCTCATCTGCTTGTGCCCGGGTTCGCCATTCCAGCCACTTTACTAGCAATCTCCCTCCTTGGAGCATCAGCACCTTTAACCTCCTGTTCCGTACAGGTTGCAATTTGTACTGAGGATGAACGGGAAGACGTGGAACCAATGAAAGACTAGCTCTTGGTGTTGGGACAGGCACAGGTCACTCTATTTTCCCATCAGGAAGAAGAATTAACCACAGGCTCAGCCTGCCCCCCGGAACCAGAACAGGGCCTGAAGCCATCCTGCGCTTTTGCGGCCAGCTCCCTAAAAAGCGAGTTGTAAAATGGAGGTTCAGGGCACTGCAATTCACAAACCTGCAGAGTTATAAATGATAACTCTCATCCACAAATATATTGAGGGAAGGCAAAGAAGAGGATTTGAAATCAAGGCAGAATTGCAGGAAACAGATTTCAGGAGGTAGATTCGAATCGCCTTTAAAGCACATGAAAAGCGGCAAAACGTTGACAATGATGCCCTTGGCCAAAAAGGGCGTATGCGTTTTTTCCTGAATATATTCAGGAAAAAACGCATACGCCCTTTTTGGCCAACCAAGCAACCTGGAAAGGCAAATCAGCGCTACAAAGATGTCTCGCTTCCCATCGGTCAAAAGGGCCATGCTGAAAAAAGTGTCAAAACCAGAAATGCAGGACAGGCCATGGAGAAATGGGAGCCTTGCTACACTGATGGGCGGGATGTAAATTGTCAACAGCCACTCTGGAGAAGTGTACGGTGAGTCCTGAAACGTCTAAAAAGCAAAGCTTAGAGAGCATAGGGCACTTCCACTCATGGGGGTATAAATTGGGAAAATGAAAAATCAGCAAGACACAAGCACCCCAAAGTTTAGGGCTGCTCTGTTGACAAGGACCTCCACTTCATTCCACCTTCAATATCCCAGGAAAGAGAAAAATGGATAAAGAAGTTGTGGTCCTTATGTACAATGGAATATCACTCAGCCGTGAAATCAATGTCATAAGGCTAGTAGCAGCATGATGAGTGGATTTAGGTACGACGACTCTAAGTGAAATAAGTCACACAGAAAAGGACACTTCTCATAAGGTATCACTGATAGAGGGAATGTAAAAACCGTTACACTTGAACTGAATTACAAAACAGAACAGAGTCACACATGCAGAAAACACACTATGGCTGCTTAACGGGAAAGGTGAGGTGGGGTGATACATAAAACAAGGGTTTCAAATTAGCTCAGATACCGTTCCATAAACCCAATATGTAATAGACAAGACCTACTCCTTGCTCAGAGAACTGGACTCAACACGCCCTATTCACTGCACAAGAATATATCTGACTAGTAATAATCTTAAAACCTATGTATTGATATCTCTCTGTTAGTGTGTCAAGTGGGTAAAAAGCGGCATAAACACAGCAGTGAAAAGCAGCTAAACCCCATTATAAAAATAAATTACTTTGAAACACCCATGAAACAAAGACAGTGAAAGAGAGAGAAATTCTTACACAATGCGTTCAGGGGCTGTGATGCAACCTGGATTGACCATATCTAGACCCACAGCTGGATGAGACATAAGGGTGGACACTGTTGCGGCTGAGAGGTTTGGTGAGGTTGGGTGAGCAAACGCAGACCCTTTAAAGTAATACTGCGTGGTACCCATCGCATGGGTCCCAAATCTCCAGGTTCAAGGGCATCTTCCTACATCGAAAACATGCATGAGATACCCAGAAGATGGTACACCGTGTGATGGGGAAAGGTTTCTAAAACGCACCTCATTTCTCATCTGCTTGTGCCCGGGTTCGCCATTCCAGCCACTTTACTAGCAATCTCCCTCCTTGGAGCATCAGCACCTTTAACCTCCTGTTCCGTACAGGTTGCAATTTGTACTGAGGATGAACGGGAAGACGTGGAACCAATGAAAGACTAGCTCTTGGTGTTGGGACAGGCACAGGTCACTCTATTTTCCCATCAGGAAGAAGAATTAACCACAGGCTCAGCCTGCCCCCCGGAACCAGAACAGGGCCTGAAGCCATCCTGCGCTTTTGCGGCCAGCTCCCTAAAAAGCGAGTTGTAAAATGGAGCTTCAGGGCACTGCAATTCACAAACCTGCAGAGTTATAAATGATAACTCTCATCCACAAATATATTGAGGGAAGGAAAGAAGAGGATTTGAAATCAAGGCAGAATTGCAGGAAACAGATTTCAGGAGGTAGATTCGAATCGCCTTTAAAGCACATGAAAAGCGGCAAAACGTTGACAATGATGCCCTTGGCCAAAAAGGGCGTATGCGTTTTTTCCTGAATATATTCAGGAAAAAACGCATACGCCCTTTTTGGCCAACCAAGCAACCTGGAAAGGCAAATCAGCGCTACAAAGATGTCTCGCTTCCCATCGGTCAAAAGGGCCATGCTGAAAAAAGTGTCAAAACCAGAAATGCAGGACAGGCCATGGAGAAATGGGAGCCTTGCTACACTGATGGGTGGGATGTAAATTGTCAACAGCCACTCTGGAGAAGTGTACGGTGAGTCCTGAAACGTCTAAAAAGCAAAGCTTAGAGAGCATAGGGCACTTCCACTCATGGGGGTATAAATTGGGAAAATTAAAAATCAGCAAGACACAAGCACCCCAAAGTTTAGGGCTGCTCTGTTGACAAGGACCTCCACTTCATTCCACCTTCAATATCCCAGGAAAGAGAAAAATGGATAAAGAAGTTGTGGTCCTTATGTACAATGGAATATCACTCAGCCATGAAATCAATGTTATAAGGCTAGTAGCAGCATGATGAGTGGATTTAGGTATGACGAATCTAAGTGAAATAAGTCACACAGAAAAGGACACTTCTCATAAGGTATCACTGATAGAGGGAATGTAAAAACCGTTACACTTGAACTGAATTACAAAACAAAACAGAGTCACACATGCAGAAAACACACTATGGCTGCTTAACGGGAAAGGTGAGGTGGGGTGATACATAAAACAAGGGTTTCAAATTAGCTCAGATACCGTTGCATAAACCCAATATGTAATAGACAAGACCTACTCCTTGCTCAGAGAACTGGACTCAAAACGCCCTATTCACCGCACAAGAATATATCTGACTAGTAATAATCTTAAAACCTATGTATTGATATCTCTCTGTTAGTGTGTCAAGTGGGTGTAAAGCGGCATAAACACAGCAGTGAAAAGCAGCTAAACCCCATTATGAAAATAAATTACTTTGAAAAACCCATGAAACAAAGACAGTGAAAGAGAGAGAAATGCTTACACGATGCATTCAGGGGCTGTGATGCAACCTGGATTGACCATATCTGGACCCACAGCTGGAAGAGACATAAGGGTGGACACTCTTGGGGCTGAGAGTTTTGGTGAGGTTGGGTGAGCAAACGCAGACCCTTTAAAGTAATCCTGCGTGGTACCCATCGCATGGGTCCCAAATCTCAAAGTTCAAGGGCATCTTCCTACATCGAAAACATGCATGAGAAACCCAGAAGATGGTACACCGTGTGATGGGGAAAGGTTTCTAAAACACACCTCATTTCTAATCTCCTTGTGCCCGGGTTCGCCATTCCAGCCGCTTTACTAGCAATCTCCCTACTTGGAGCATCAGCACCTTTAATTTCCTGTTCCATACAGGTTGCAATTTGTCCTGAGGATGAACGGGAAGACGTGGATCCAACGAGAGACTAGCTCTTGGTGTTGGGACAGGCACAGGTCACTCTATTTTCCCATCAGGAAGAAGAATTAACCACAGGCTCAGCCTGCCCCCCGGAAACAGAACAGGGCCTGAAGCCATTCTGCACTTTTGCGGCCAGCTTCCATAAAAGCGAGTTGTAAAATGGAGGTTCAGGGCACTGCAATTCACAAACCTGCAGAGTTATAAATGATAACTCTCGTCCACAAATATATTGAGGGGGGCAAAGAAGAGGATTTGAAATCAAGGCAGAATTGCAGGAAACAGATTTCAGGAGGTAGATTCGAATCACCTTTAAAGCACATGAAAAGCGGCAAAACGTTGACAATGATGCCCTTGGCAAAAAAGGGCGTATGCGTTTTTTCCTGAATATATTCAGGAAAAAACGCATACGCCCTTTTTGGCCAACCAAGCAACCTGGAAAGGCAAATCAGCGCTACAAACAAGCCTCGCTTCCCATCGGTCAAAAGGGCCATGCTGAAAAAAGTGTCAAAACCAGAAATGCAGGACAGGCCATGGAGAAATGGGAGCATTGCTACACTGATGGGCGGGATGTAAATTGCCAACAGCCACTCTGGAGAAGTGTAGGGTGTGTCCTGAAACATCTGAAAAACACAGATTAGAGAGCATAGGGCACTTCCACTCATGGGGGTATAATTTGGGAAAATGAAAAATCAGCAAGACACAAGCACCCCAAAGTTTAGGGCTGCTCTGTTGACAAGGACCTCCACTTCATTCCACCTTAAATATCCCAGGAAAGAGAAAAATGGATAAAGAAGTTGTGGTCCTTATGTACAATGGAATATCACTCAGCCATGAAATCAATGTCATAAGGCTATAGCAGCATGATGAGTGGATTTAGGTACGACGAATCTAAGTGAAATAAGTCACACAGAAAAGGACACTTCTCATAAGGTATCACTGATAGAGGGAATGTACAAACCGTTACAGTTGAACTGAATTACAAAACAAAACAGAGTCACACATGCAGAAAACACACTATGGCTGCTTAACGGGAAAGGTGAGGTGGGGTGATACATAAAACAAGGGTTTCAAATTAGCTCAGATACCGTTCCATAAACCCAATATGTAATAGACAAGACCTACTCCTTGCTCAGAGAACTGGACTCAACACGCCCTATTCACTGCACAAGAATATATCTGATTAGTAATAATCTTAAAACCTATGTATTGATATCTCTCTGTTAGTGTGTCAAGTGGGTGTAAAGCAGCATAAACACAGCATTGAAAAGCAGCTAAACCCCATTATAAAAATAAATTACTTTGAAACACCCATGAAACAAAGACAGTGAAAGAGAGAGAAATTCTTACACAATGCGTTCAGGGGCTGTGATGCAACCTGGATTGACCATATCTAGACCCACAGCTGGATGAGACATAAGGGTGGACACTCTTGGTGCTGAGAGGTTTGGTGAGGTTGGGTGATCAAACGCAGACCCTTTAAAGTAATACTGCGTGGTACCCATCGCATGGGTCCCAAATCTCCAGGTTCAAGGGCATCTTCCTACATCGAAAACATGCATGAGAAACCCAGAAGATGGTACACCGTGTGATGGGGAAAGGATTCTAAAACGCACCTCATTTCTCATCTCCTTGTGCCCGGGTTCGCCATTCCATGCTCTTTACTAGCAATCTCCCTACTTGGAGCATCAGCACCTTTAACCTCCTGTTCCGTACCGATTGCAATTTGTCCTGAGGATGAACGGGAATACGGGGAACCAACGAGAGACTAGCTCTTGGTGTTGGGACAGGCACAGGTCACTCTATTTTCCCATCAGGAAGAAGAATTAACCACAGGCTCAGCCTGCCCCCCGGAACCAGAACAGGGCCTGAAGCCATCCTGCGCTTTTGCGGCCAGCTCCCAAAAAAGCGAGTTGTAAAATGGAGGTTCAGGGCACTGCAATTCACAAACCTGCAGAGTTATAAATGATAACTCTCGTCCACAAATATATTGAGGGAAGCCAAAGAAGAGCATTTGAAATCAAGGCAGAATTGCAGGAAACAGATTTCAGGAGGTAGATTCGAATCGCCTTTAAAGCACATGAAAACTGGCAAAACGTTGACAATGATGCCCTTGGCCAAAAAGGGCGTATGCGTTTTTTCCTGAATATATTCAGGAAAAAACGCATACGCCCTTTTTGGCCAACCAAGCAACCTGGAAAGACAAATCAGCGCTACAAAGAAGTCTGGATTCCCATCGGTCAAAAGGGCCATGCTGAAAAAAGTGTCAAAACTAGAAATGCAGGACAGGCCATGGAGAAATGGGAGCCTTGCTACACTGATGGGCGGGATGTAAATTGCCAACAGCCACTCTGGAGAAGTGTACAGTGTGTCCTGAAACATCTGAAAAACACAGCTTAGAGAGCATTGGGCACTTCCACTCATGGGGGTATAAATTGGGAAAATTAAAAAACAGCAAGACACAAGCACCCAAAAGTTTAGGGCTGCTTTGTTGACAAGGACCTCCACTTCATTCCACCTTAAGTATCCCAGGAAAGAGAAAAATGGATAAAGAAGTTGTGGTCCTTATGTACAATGGAATATCACTCAGCCATGAAATCAACGTCATAAGGCTAGTAGCAGCATGATGAGTGGATTTAGGTACGACGATTCTAAGTGAAATAAGTCACACAGAAAAGGACACTTCTCATAAGGTATCACTTATAGAGGGAATGTAAAAACCGTTACACTTGAACTGAATTACAAAACAGAACAGAGTCACACATGCAGAAAAGACACTATGGCTGCTTAACGGGAAAGGTGAGGTGGGGTGATACATAAAACAGGGGTTTCAAATTAGCTCAGATACCGTTCTATAAACCCAATATGTAATAGACAAGACCTACTCCTTGCTCAGAGAACTGGACTCAACACGCCCTATTCACCGCACAAGAATATATCTGACTAGTAATAATCTTAAAACCTATGTATTGATATCTCTCTGTTAGTGTGTCAAGTGGGTGTAAAGCGGCATAAACACAGCAGTGAAAAGCAGCTAAACCCCATTATAAAAATAAATTACTTTGAAAAACCCATGAAACAAAGACGGTGAAAGATAGAGAAATTCTTACACAATGCGTTCAGGGGCTGTGATGCAACCTGGATAGACCATATCTAGACCCACAGCTGGATGAGACATAAGGGTGGACACTCTTGGGGCTGAGAGGTTTGGTGAGGTTGGGTGAGCAAACGCAGACCCTTTAAAGTAATACAGCGTGGTACCCATCGCATGGGTCCCAAATCTCCAGGTTCAATGGCATCTTCCTACATCGAAAACATGCATGAGAAACCCAGAAGGTGGTACACCGTGTGATGGGGAAAGGTTTCTAAAACGCACCTCATTTCTCATCTCCTTGTGTCCGGGTTCGCCATTCCAGCCGTTTTACTAGCAATCTCCCTACTTGGAGCATCAGCACCTTTCACCTCCTGTTCCGTACAGGTTGCAATTTGTCCTGAGGATGAACGGGAAGACGTGGAACCAACGAGAGACTAGCTCTTGGTGTTGGGACAGGCACAGGTCACTCTATTTTCCCATCAGGAAGAAGAATTAACCACAGGCTCAGCCTGCCCCCCGGAACCAGAACAGGGCCTGAAGCCATCCTGCGCTTTTGCGGCCAGCTCCCAAAAAAGCGAGTTGTAAAATGGAGGTTCAGGGCACTGCAATTCACAAACCTGCAGAGTTATAAATGATAACTCTCGTCCACAAATATATTGAGGGAAGGCAAAGAAGAGGATTTGAAATCAAGGCAGAATTGCAGGAAACAGATTTCAGGAGGTAGATTCGAATCGCCTTTAAAGCACATGAAAAGCGGCAAAACGTTGACAATGATGCCCTTGGCCAAAAAGGGCGTATGCGTTTTTTCCTGAATATATTCAGGAAAAAACGCATACGCCCTTTTTGGCCAACCAAGCAACCTGGAAAGGCAAATCAGCGCTACAAACAAGTCTCGCTACCCATCAGTCAAAAGGGCCATGCTGAAAAAAGTGTCAAAACCAGAAATGCAGGACAGGCCATGGAGAAATGGGAACCTTGCTGCACTGATGGGCGGGATGTAAATTGCCAACAGCCACTCTGGAGAAGTGTACGGTGAGTCCGGAAACATCTAAAAAAACAGCTTAGAGAGCATAGGGTACTACCACTCATGGGGGTATAAATTGGGAAAATTAAAAATCAGCAAGACACAAGCACACCAAAGTTTAGGGCTGCTCTGGTGACAAGCACCTCCACTTCATTCCACCTTACATATCCTAGGAAAGAGAAAAATGGATAAAGAAGTTGTGGTCCTTATGTACAATGCAATATCACTCAGCCATGAAACCAATGTCATAAGGCTAGTAGCAGCATGATGAGTGGATTTAGGTACGACGATTCTAAGTGAAATAAGTCACACAGAAAAGGACACTTCTCATAAGGTATCACTTATAGAGGGAATGTAACAAACCGTTATACTTCAACTGAATTACAAAACAGAACAGAGTCACACATGCAGAAAACACACTATGGCTGCTTAACGGGAAAGGTGAGGTGGGGTGATACATAAAATAAAGGTTTCAAATTAGCTCAGATACCGTTCCATAAACCCAATATGTAATAGACAAGACCTACTCCTTGCTCAGAGAACTGGACTCAACACGCCCTATTCACCGCACAAGAATATATCTGACTAGTAATAATCTTAAAACCTATGTATTGATATCTCTCTGTTAGTGTGTCAAGTGGGTAAAAAGCGGCATAAACACAGCAGTGAAAAGCAGCTAAACCCCATTATAAAAATAAATTACTTTGAAAAACCCATGAAACAAAGACAGTGAAAGAGAGCGAAATTTTTACACAATGCGTTCAGGGGCTGTGATGCAACCTGGATTGACCATATCTAGACCCACAGCTGGATGAGACCTAAGGGTGGACACTGTTGCGGCTGAGAGGTTTGGTGAGGTTGGGTGAGCAAACGCAGACCCTTTAAATAATACTGCGTGGTACCCATCGCATGGGTCCCAAATCTCCAGGTTCAAGGGCATCTTCCTACATCGAAAACATGCATGAGATACCCAGAAGATGGTACACCGTGTGATGGGGAAAGGTTTCTAAAACGCACCTCATTTCTCATCTGCTTGTGCCCGGGTTCGCCATTCCAGCCACTTTACTAGCAATCTCCCTCCTTGCAGCATCAGCACCTTTAACCTCCTGTTCCGTACAGGTTGCAATTTGTACTGAGGATGAACGGGAAGACGTGGAACCAATGAAAGACTAGCTCTTGGTGTTGGGACAGGCACAGGTCACTCTATTTTCCCATCAGGAAGAAGAATTAACCACAGGCTC
The DNA here is from genome assembly GCF_965194805.1 of Balaenoptera borealis. Lineage (NCBI taxonomy): Eukaryota > Metazoa > Chordata > Mammalia > Artiodactyla > Balaenopteridae > Balaenoptera > Balaenoptera borealis. Next base: position 714,147 of record NW_028123885.1, read on the forward strand.
AGCCTGCCCCCCGGAACCAGAACAGGGCCTGAAGCCATCCTGCGCTTTTGCGGCCAGCTCCCTAAAAAGCGAGTTGTAAAATGGAGGTTCAGGGCACTGCAATTCACAAACCTGCAGAGTTATAAATGATAACTCTCATCCACAAATATATTGAGGGAAGGCAAAGAAGAGGATTTGAAATCAAGGCAGAATTGCAGGAAACAGATTTCAGGAGGTAGATTCGAATCGCCTTTAAAGCACATGAAAAGCGGCAAAACGTTGACAATGATGCCCTTGGCCAAAAAGGGCGTATGCGTTTTTTCCTGAATATATTCAGGAAAAAACGCATACGCCCTTTTTGGCCAACCAAGCAACCTGGAAAGGCAAATCAGCGCTACAAAGATGTCTCGCTTCCCATCGGTCAAAAGGGCCATGCTGAAAAAAGTGTCAAAACCAGAAATGCAGGACAGGCCATGGAGAAATGGGAGCCTTGCTACACTGATGGGCGGGATGTAAATTGTCAACAGCCACTCTGGAGAAGTGTACGGTGAGTCCTGAAACGTCTAAAAAGCAAAGCTTAGAGAATATAGGGCACTTCCACTCATGGGGGTATAAATTGGGAAAATGAAAAATCAGCAAGACACAAGCACCCCAAAGTTTAGGGCTGCTCTGTTGACAAGGACCTCCACTTCATTCCACCTTCAATATCCCAGGAAAGAGAAAAGTGGATAAAGAAGTTGTGGTCCTTATGTACAATGGAATATCACTCAGCCGTGAAATCAATGTCATAAGGCTAGTAGCAGCATGATGAGTGGATTTAGGTACGACGACTCTAAGTGAAATAAGTCACACAGAAAAGGACACTTCTCATAAGGTATCACTGATAGAGGGAATGTAAAAACCGTTACACTTGAACTGAATTACAAAACAGAACAGAGTCACACATGCAGAAAACACACTATGGCTGCTTAACGGGAAAGGTGAGGTGGGGTGATACATAAAACAAGGGTTTCAAATTAGCTCAGATACCGTTCCATAAACCCAATATGTAATAGACAAGACCTACTCCTTGCTCAGAGAACTGGACTCAACACGCCCTATTCACCGCACAAGAATATATCTGACTAGTAATAATCTTAAAACCTATGTATTGATATCTCTCTGTTAGTGTGTCAAGTGGGTAAAAAGCGGCATAAACACAGCAGTGAAAAGCAGCTAAACCCCATTATAAAAATAAATTACTTTGAAACACCCATGAAACAAAGACAGTGAAAGAGAGAGAAATTCTTACACAATGCGTTCAGGGGCTGTGATGCAACCTGGATTGACCATATCTAGACCCACAGCTGGATGAGACATAAGGGTGGACACTGTTGCGGCTGAGAGGTTTGGTGAGGTTGGGTGAGCAAACGCAGACCCTTTAAAGTAATACTGCGTGGTACCCATCGCATGGGTCCCAAATCTCCAGGTTCAAGGGCATCTTCCTACATCGAAAACATGCATGAGATACCCAGAAGATGGTACACCGTGTGATGGGGAAAGGTTTCTAAAACGCACCTCATTTCTCATCTGCTTGTGCCCGGGTTCGCCATTCCAGCCACTTTACTAGCAATCTCCCTCCTTGGAGCATCAGCACCTTTAACCACCTGTTCCGTACAGGTTGCAATTTGTACTGAGGATGAACGGGAAGACGTGGAACCAATGAAAGACTAGCTCTTGGTGTTGGGACAGGCACAGGTCACTCTATTTTCCCATCAGGAAGAAGAATTAACCACAGGCTCAGCCTGCCCCCCGGAACCAGAACAGGGCCTGAAGCCATCCTGCGCTTTTGCGGCCAGCTCCCTAAAAAGCGAGTTGTAAAATGGAGCTTCAGGGCACTGCAATTCACAAACCTGCAGAGTTATAAATGATAACTCTCATCCACAAATATATTGAGGGAAGGAAAGAAGAGGATTTGAAATCAAGGCAGAATTGCAGGAAACAGATTTCAGGAGGTAGATTCGAATCGCCTTTAAAGCACATGAAAAGCGGCAAAACGTTGACAATGATGCCCTTGGCCAAAAAGGGCGTATGCGTTTTTTCCTGAATATATTCAGGAAAAAACGCATACGCCCTTTTTGGCCAACCAAGCAACCTGGAAAGGCAAATCAGCGCTACAAAGATGTCTCGCTTCCCATCGGTCAAAAGGGCCATGCTGAAAAAAGTGTCAAAACCAGAAATGCAGGACAGGCCATGGAGAAATGGGAGCCTTGCTACACTGATGGGTGGGATGTAAATTGTCAACAGCCACTCTGGAGAAGTGTACGGTGAGTCCTGAAACGTCTAAAAAGCAAAGCTTAGAGAGCATAGGGCACTTCCACTCATGGGGGTATAAATTGGGAAAATTAAAAATCAGCAAGACACAAGCACCCCAAAGTTTAGGGCTGCTCTGTTGACAAGGACCTCCACTTCATTCCACCTTCAATATCCCAGGAAAGAGAAAAGTGGATAAAGAAGTTGTGGTCCTTATGTACAATGGAATATCACTCAGCCGTGAAATCAATGTCATAAGGCTAGTAGCAGCATGATGAGTGGATTTAGGTACGACGACTCTAAGTGAAATAAGTCACACAGAAAAGGACACTTCTCATAAGGTATCACTGATAGAGGGAATGTAAAAACCGTTACACTTGAACTGAATTACAAAACAGAACAGAGTCACACATGCAGAAAACACACTATGGCTGCTTAACGGGAAAGGTGAGGTGGGGTGATACATAAAACAAGGGTTTCAAATTAGCTCAGATACCGTTCCATAAACCCAATATGTAATAGACAAGACCTACTCCTTGCTCAGAGAACTGGACTCAACACGCCCTATTCACCGCACAAGAATATATCTGACTAGTAATAATCTTAAAACCTATGTATTGATATCTCTCTGTTAGTGTGTCAAGTGGGTAAAAAGCGGCATAAACACAGCAGTGAAAAGCAGCTAAACCCCATTATAAAAATAAATTACTTTGAAACACCCATGAAACAAAGACAGTGAAAGAGAGCGAAATTCTTACACAATGCGTTCAGGGGCTGTGATGCAACCTGGATTGACCATATCTAGACCCACAGCTGGATGAGACATAAGGGTGGACACTGTTGCGGCTGAGAGGTTTGGTGAGGTTGGGTGAGCAAACGCAGACCCTTTAAAGTAATACTGCGTGGTACCCATCGCATGGGTCCCAAATCTCCAGGTTCAAGGGCATCTTCCTACATCGAAAACATGCATGAGATACCCAGAAGATGGTACACCGTGTGATGGGGAAAGGTTTCTAAAACGCACCTCATTTCTCATCTGCTTGTGCCCGGGTTCGCCATTCCAGCCACTTTACTAGCAATCTCCCTCCTTGGAGCATCAGCACCTTTAACCTCCTGTTCCGTACAGGTTGCAATTTGTACTGAGGATGAACGGGAAGACGTGGAACCAATGAAAGATTAGCTCTTGGTGTTGGGACAGGCACAGGTCACTCTATTTTCCCATCAGGAAGAAGAATTAACCACAGGCTCAGCCTGCCCCCCGGAACCAGAACAGGGCCTGAAGCCATCCTGCGCTTTTGCGGCCAGCTCCCTAAAAAGCGAGTTGTAAAATGGAGCTTCAGGGCACTGCAATTCACAAACCTGCAGAGTTATAAATGATAACTCTCATCCACAAATATATTGAGGGAAGGCAAAGAAGAGGATTTGAAATCAAGGCAGAATTGCAGGAAACAGATTTCAGGAGGTAGATTCGAATCGCCTTTAAAGCACATGAAAAGCGGCAAAACGTTGACAATGATGCCCTTGGCCAAAAAGGGCGTATGCGTTTTTTCCTGAATATATTCAGGAAAAAACGCATACGCCCTTTTTGGCCAACCAAGCAACCTGGAAAGGCAAATCAGCGCTACAAAGATGTCTCGCTTCCCATCGGTCAAAAGGGCCATGCTGAAAAAAGTGTCAAAACCAGAAATGCAGGACAGGCCATGGAGAAATGGGAGCCTTGCTACACTGATGGGCGGGATGTAAATTGTCAACAGCCACTCTGGAGAAGTGTACGGTGAGTCCTGAAACGTCTAAAAAGCAAAGCTTAGAGAGCATAGGGCACTTCCACTCATGGGGGTATAATTTGGGAAAATGAAAAATCAGCAAGACACAAGCACCCCAAAGTTTAGGGCTGCTCTGTTGACAAGGACCTCCACTTCATTCCACCTTCAATATCCCAGGAAAGAGAAAAGTGGATAAAGAAGTTGTGGTCCTTATGTACAATGGAATATCACTCAGCCGTGAAATCAATGTCATAAGGCTAGTAGCAGCATGATGAGTGGATTTAGGTACGACGACTCTAAGTGAAATAAGTCACACAGAAAAGGACACTTCTCATAAGGTATCACTGATAGAGGGAATGTAAAAACCGTTACACTTGAACTGAATTACAAAACAGAACAGAGTCACACATGCAGAAAACACACTATGGCTGCTTGACGGGAAAGGTGAGGTGGGGTGATACATAAAACAAGGGTTTCAAATTAGCTCAGATACCGTTCCATAAACCCAATATGTAATAGACAAGACCTACTCCTTGCTCAGAGAACTGGACTCAACACGCCCTATTCACCGCACAAGAATATATCTGACTAGTAATAATCTTAAAACCTATGTATTGATATCTCTCTGTTAGTGTGTCAAGTGGGTAAAAAGCGGCATAAACACAGCAGTGAAAAGCAGCTAAACCCCATTATAAAAATAAATTACTTTGAAACACCCATGAAACAAAGACAGTGAAAGAGAGAGAAATTCTTACACAATGCGTTCAGGGGCTGTGATGCAACCTGGATTGACCATATCTAGACCCACAGCTGGATGAGACATAAGGGTGGACACTGTTGCGGCTGAGAGGTTTGGTGAGGTTGGGTGAGCAAACGCAGACCCTTTAAAGTAATACTGCGTGGTACCCATCGCATGGGTCCCAAATCTCCAGGTTCAAGGGCATCTTCCTACATCGAAAACATGCATGAGATACCCAGAAGATGGTACACCGTGTGATGGGGAAAGGTTTCTAAAACGCACCTCATTTCTCATCTGCTTGTGCCCGGGTTCGCCATTCCAGCCACTTTACTAGCAATCTCCCTCCTTGGAGCATCAGCACCTTTAACCTCCTGTTCCGTACAGGTTGCAATTTGTACTGAGGATGAACGGGAAGACGTGGAACCAATGAAAGATTAGCTCTTGGTGTTGGGACAGGCACAGGTCACTCTATTTTCCCATCAGGAAGAAGAATTAACCACAGGCTCAGCCTGCCCCCCGGAACCAGAACAGGGCCTGAAGCCATCCTGCGCTTTTGCGGCCAGCTCCCTAAAAAGCGAGTTGTAAAATGGAGGTTCAGGGCACTGCAATTCACAAACCTGCAGAGTTATAAATGATAACTCTCATCCACAAATATATTGAGGGAAGGCAAAGAAGAGGATTTGAAATCAAGGCAGAATTGCAGGAAACAGATTTCAGGAGGTAGATTCGAATCGCCTTTAAAGCACATGAAAAGCGGCAAAACGTTGACAATGATGCCCTTGGCCAAAAAGGGCGTATGCGTTTTTTCCTGAATATATTCAGGAAAAAACGCATACGCCCTTTTTGGCCAACCAAGCAACCTGGAAAGGCAAATCAGCGCTACAAAGATGTCTCGCTTCCCATCGGTCAAAAGGGCCATGCTGAAAAAAGTGTCAAAACCAGAAATGCAGGACAGGCCATGGAGAAATGGGAGCCTTGCTACACTGATGGGCGGGATGTAAATTGTCAACAGCCACTCTGGAGAAGTGTACGGTGAGTCCTGAAACGTCTAAAAAGCAAAGCTTAGAGAGCATAGGGCACTTCCACTCATGGGGGTATAATTTGGGAAAATGAAAAATCAGCAAGACACAAGCACCCCAAAGTTTAGGGCTGCTCTGTTGACAAGGACCTCCACTTCATTCCACCTTCAATATCCCAGGAAAGAGAAAAGTGGATAAAGAAGTTGTGGTCCTTATGTACAATGGAATATCACTCAGCCGTGAAATCAATGTCATAAGGCTAGTAGCAGCATGATGAGTGGATTTAGGTACGACGACTCTAAGTGAAATAAGTCACACAGAAAAGGACACTTCTCATAAGGTATCACTGATAGAGGGAATGTAAAAACCGTTACACTTGAACTGAATTACAAAACAGAACAGAGTCACACATGCAGAAAACACACTATGGCTGCTTGACGGGAAAGGTGAGGTGGGGTGATACATAAAACAAGGGTTTCAAATTAGCTCAGATACCGTTCCATAAACCCAATATGTAATAGACAAGACCTACTCCTTGCTCAGAGAACTGGACTCAACACGCCCTATTCACCGCACAAGAATATATCTGACTAGTAATAATCTTAAAACCTATGTATTGATATCTCTCTGTTAGTGTGTCAAGTGGGTAAAAAGCGGCATAAACACAGCAGTGAAAAGCAGCTAAACCCCATTATAAAAATAAATTACTTTGAAACACCCATGAAACAAAGACAGTGAAAGAGAGAGAAATTCTTACACAATGCGTTCAGGGGCTGTGATGCAACCTGGATTGACCATATCTAGACCCACAGCTGGATGAGACATAAGGGTGGACACTGTTGCGGCTGAGAGGTTTGGTGAGGTTGGGTGAGCAAACGCAGACCCTTTAAAGTAATACTGCGTGGTACCCATCGCATGGGTCCCAAATCTCCAGGTTCAAGGGCATCTTCCTACATCGAAAACATGCATGAGATACCCAGAAGATGGTACACCGTGTGATGGGGAAAGGTTTCTAAAACGCACCTCATTTCTCATCTGCTTGTGCCCGGGTTCGCCATTCCAGCCACTTTACTAGCGATCTCCCTCCTTGGAGCATCAGCACCTTTAACCTCCTGTTCCGTACAGGTTGCAATTTGTACTGAGGATGAACGGGAAGACGTGGAACCAATGAAAGACTAGCTCTTGGTGTTGGGACAGGCACAGGTCACTCTATTTTCCCATCAGGAAGAAGAATTAACCACAGGCTCAGCCTGCCCCCCGGAACCAGAACAGGGCCTGAAGCCATCCTGCGCTTTTGCGGCCAGCTCCCTAAAAAGCGAGTTGTAAAATGGAGGTTCAGGGCACTGCAATTCACAAACCTGCAGAGTTATAAATGATAACTCTCATCCACAAATATATTGAGGGAAGGCAAAGAAGAGGATTTGAAATCAAGGCAGAATTGCAGGAAACAGATTTCAGGAGGTAGATTCGAATCGCCTTTAAAGCACATGAAAAGCGGCAAAACGTTGACAATGATGCCCTTGGCCAAAAAGGGCGTATGCGTTTTTTCCTGAATATATTCAGGAAAAAACGCATACGCCCTTTTTGGCCAACCAAGCAACCTGGAAAGGCAAATCAGCGCTACAAAGATGTCTCGCTTCCCATCGGTCAAAAGGGCCATGCTGAAAAAAGTGTCAAAACCAGAAATGCAGGACAGGCCATGGAGAAATGGGAGCCTTGCTACACTGATGGGCGGGATGTAAATTGTCAACAGCCACTCTGGAGAAGTGTACGGTGAGTCCTGAAACGTCTAAAAAGCAAAGCTTAGAGAGCATAGGGCACTTCCACTCATGGGGGTATAAATTGGGAAAATTAAAAATCAGCAAGACACAAGCACCCCAAAGTTTAGGGCTGCTCTGTTGACAAGGACCTCCACTTCATTCCACCTTCAATATCCCAGGAAAGAGAAAAGTGGATAAAGAAGTTGTGGTCCTTATGTACAATGGAATATCACTCAGCCGTGAAATCAATGTCATAAGGCTAGTAGCAGCATGATGAGTGGATTTAGGTACGACGACTCTAAGTGAAATAAGTCACACAGAAAAGGACACTTCTCATAAGGTATCACTGATAGAGGGAATGTAAAAACCGTTACACTTGAACTGAATTACAAAACAGAACAGAGTCACACATGCAGAAAACACACTATGGCTGCTTAACGGGAAAGGTGAGGTGGGGTGATACATAAAACAAGGGTTTCAAATTAGCTCAGATACCGTTCCATAAACCCAATATGTAATAGACAAGACCTACTCCTTGCTCAGAGAACTGGACTCAACACGCCCTATTCACCGCACAAGAATATATCTGACTAGTAATAATCTTAAAACCTATGTATTGATATCTCTCTGTTAGTGTGTCAAGTGGGTAAAAAGCGGCATAAACACAGCAGTGAAAAGCAGCTAAACCCCATTATAAAAATAAATTACTTTGAAACACCCATGAAACAAAGACAGTGAAAGAGAGAGAAATTCTTACACAATGCGTTCAGGGGCTGTGATGCAACCTGGATTGACCATATCTAGACCCACAGCTGGATGAGACATAAGGGTGGACACTGTTGCGGCTGAGAGGTTTGGTGAGGTTGGGTGAGCAAACGCAGACCCTTTAAAGTAATACTGCGTGGTACCCATCGCATGGGTCCCAAATCTCCAGGTTCAAGGGCATCTTCCTACATCGAAAACATGCATGAGATACCCAGAAGATGGTACACCGTGTGATGGGGAAAGGTTTCTAAAACGCACCTCATTTCTCATCTGCTTGTGCCCGGGTTCGCCATTCCAGCCACTTTACTAGCAATCTCCCTCCTTGGAGCATCAGCACCTTTAACCTCCTGTTCCGTACAGGTTGCAATTTGTACTGAGGATGAACGGGAAGACGTGGAACCAATGAAAGACTAGCTCTTGGTGTTGGGACAGGCACAGGTCACTCTATTTTCCCATCAGGAAGAAGAATTAACCACAGGCTCAGCCTGCCCCCCGGAACCAGAACAGGGCCTGAAGCCATCCTGCGCTTTTGCGGCCAGCTCCCTAAAAAGCGAGTTGTAAAATGGAGGTTCAGGGCACTGCAATTCACAAACCTGCAGAGTTATAAATGATAACTCTCATCCACAAATATATTGAGGGAAGGCAAAGAAGAGGATTTGAAATCAAGGCAGAATTGCAGGAAACAGATTTCAGGAGGTAGATTCGAATCGCCTTTAAAGCACATGAAAAGCGGCAAAACGTTGACAATGATGCCCTTGGCCAAAAAGGGCGTATGCGTTTTTTCCTGAATATATTCAGGAAAAAACGCATACGCCCTTTTTGGCCAACCAAGCAACCTGGAAAGGCAAATCAGCGCTACAAAGATGTCTCGCTTCCCATCGGTCAAAAGGGCCATGCTGAAAAAAGTGTCAACACCAGAAATGCAGGACAGGCCATGGAGAAATGGGAGCCTTGCTACACTGATGGGCGGGATGTAAATTGTCAACAGCCACTCTGGAGAAGTGTACGGTGAGTCCTGAAACGTCTAAAAAGCAAAGCTTAGAGAGCATAGGGCACTTCCACTCATGGGGGTATAATTTGGGAAAATGAAAAATCAGCAAGACACAAGCACCCCAAAGTTTAGGGCTGCTCTGTTGACAAGGACCTCCACTTCATTCCACCTTCAATATCCCAGGAAAGAGAAAAATGGATAAAGAAGTTGTGGTCCTTATGTACAATGGAATATCACTCAGCCGTGAAATCAATGTCATAAGGCTAGTAGCAGCATGATGAGTGGATTTAGGTACGACGACTCTAAGTGAAATAAGTCACACAGAAAAGGACACTTCTCATAAGGTATCACTGATAGAGGGAATGTAAAAACCGTTACACTTGAACTGAATTACAAAACAGAACAGAGTCACACATGCAGAAAACACACTATGGCTGCTTAACGGGAAAGGTGAGGTGGGGTGATACATAAAACAAGGGTTTCAAATTAGCTCAGATACCGTTCCATAAACCCAATATGTAATAGACAAGACCTACTCCTTGCTCAGAGAACTGGACTCAACACGCCCTATTCACCGCACAAGAATATATCTGACTAGTAATAATCTTAAAACCTATGTATTGATATCTCTCTGTTAGTGTGTCAAGTGGGTAAAAAGCGGCATAAACACAGCAGTGAAAAGCAGCTAAACCCCATTATAAAAATAAATTACTTTGAAACACCCATGAAACAAAGACAGTGAAAGAGAGAGAAATTCTTACACAATGCGTTCAGGGGCTGTGATGCAACCTGGATTGACCATATCTAGACCCACAGCTGGATGAGACATAAGGGTGGACACTGTTGCGGCTGAGAGGTTTGGTGAGGTTGGGTGAGCAAACGCAGACCCTTTAAAGTAATACTGCGTGGTACCCATCGCATGGGTCCCAAATCTCCAGGTTCAAGGGCATCTTCCTACATCGAAAACATGCATGAGATACCCAGAAGATGGTACACCGTGTGATGGGGAAAGGTTTCTAAAACGCACCTCATTTCTCATCTGCTTGTGCCCGGGTTCGCCATTCCAGCCACTTTACTAGCAATCTCCCTCCTTGGAGCATCAGCACCTTTAACCTCCTGTTCCGTACAGGTTGCAATTTGTACTGAGGATGAACGGGAAGACGTGGAACCAATGAAAGACTAGCTCTTGGTGTTGGGACAGGCACAGGTCACTCTATTTTCCCATCAGGAAGAAGAATTAACCACAGGCTCAGCCTGCCCCCCGGAACCAGAACAGGGCCTGAAGCCATCCTGCGCTTTTGCGGCCAGCTCCCTAAAAAGCGAGTTGTAAAATGGAGGTTCAGGGCACTGCAATTCACAAACCTGCAGAGTTATAAATGATAACTCTCATCCACAAATATATTGAGGGAAGGCAAAGAAGAGGATTTGAAATCAAGGCAGAATTGCAGGAAACAGATTTCAGGAGGTAGATTCGAATCGCCTTTAAAGCACATGAAAAGCGGCAAAACGTTGACAATGATGCCCTTGGCCAAAAAGGGCGTATGCGTTTTTTCCTGAATATATTCAGGAAAAAACGCATACGCCCTTTTTGGCCAACCAAGCAACCTGGAAAGGCAAATCAGCGCTACAAAGATGTCTCGCTTCCCATCGGTCAAAAGGGCCATGCTGAAAAAAGTGTCAACACCAGAAATGCAGGACAGGCCATGGAGAAATGGGAGCCTTGCTACACTGATGGGCGGGATGTAAATTGTCAACAGCCACTCTGGAGAAGTGTACGGTGAGTCCTGAAACGTCTAAAAAGCAAAGCTTAGAGAGCATAGGGCACTTCCACTCATGGGGGTATAATTTGGGAAAATGAAAAATCAGCAAGACACAAGCACCCCAAAGTTTAGGGCTGCTCTGTTGACAAGGACCTCCACTTCATTCCACCTTCAATATCCCAGGAAAGAGAAAAATGGATAAAGAAGTTGTGGTCCTTATGTACAATGGAATATCACTCAGCCGTGAAATCAATGTCGTAAGGCTAGTAGCAGCATGATGAGTGGATTTAGGTACGACGACTCTAAGTGAAATAAGTCACACAGAAAAGGACACTTCTCATAAGGTATCACTGATAGAGGGAATGTAAAAACCGTTACACTTGAACTGAATTACAAAACAGAACAGAGTCACACATGCAGAAAACACACTATGGCTGCTTAACGGGAAAGGTGAGGTGGGGTGATACATAAAACAAGGGTTTCAAATTAGCTCAGATACCGTTCCATAAACCCAATATGTAATAGACAAGACCTACTCCTTGCTCAGAGAACTGGACTCAACACGCCCTATTCACCGCACAAGAATATATCTGACTAGTAATAATCTTAAAACCTATGTATTGATATCTCTCTGTTAGTGTGTCAAGTGGGTAAAAAGCGGCATAAACACAGCAGTGAAAAGCAGCTAAACCCCATTATAAAAATAAATTACTTTGAAACACCCATGAAACAAAGACAGTGAAAGAGAGAGAAATTCTTACACAATGCGTTCAGGGGCTGTGATGCAACCTGGATTGACCATATCTAGACCCACAGCTGGATGAGACCTAAGGGTGGACACTGTTGCGGCTGAGAGGTTTGGTGAGGTTGGGTGAGCAAACGCAGACCCTTTAAAGTAATACTGCGTGGTACCCATCGCATGGGTCCCAAATCTCCAGGTTCAAGGGCATCTTCCTACATCGAAAACATGCATGAGATACCCAGAAGATGGTACACCGTGTGATGGGGAAAGGTTTCTAAAACGCACCTCATTTCTCATCTGCTTGTGCCCGGGTTCGCCATTCCAGCCACTTTACTAGCAATCTCCCTCCTTGGAGCATCAGCACCTTTAACCTCCTGTTCCGTACAGGTTGCAATTTGTACTGAGGATGAACGGGAAGACGTGGAACCAATGAAAGACTAGCTCTTGGTGTTGGGACAGGCACAGGTCACTCTATTTTCCCATCAGGAAGAAGAATTAACCACAGGCTCAGCCTGCCCCCCGGAACCAGAACAGGGCCTGAAGCCATCCTGCGCTTTTGCGGCCAGCTCCCTAAAAAGCGAGTTGTAAAATGGAGGTTCAGGGCACTGCAATTCACAAACCTGCAGAGTTATAAATGATAACTCTCATCCACAAATATATTGAGGGAAGGCAAAGAAGAGGATTTGAAATCAAGGCAGAATTGCAGGAAACAGATTTCAGGAGGTAGATTCGAATCGCCTTTAAAGCACATGAAAAGCGGCAAAACGTTGACAATGATGCCCTTGGCCAAAAAGGGCGTATGCGTTTTTTCCTGAATATATTCAGGAAAAAACGCATACGCCCTTTTTGGCCAACCAAGCAACCTGGAAAGGCAAATCAGCGCTACAAAGATGTCTCGCTTCCCATCGGTCAAAAGGGCCATGCTGAAAAAAGTGTCAACACCAGAAATGCAGGACAGGCCATGGAGAAATGGGAGCCTTGCTACACTGATGGGCGGGATGTAAATTGTCAACAGCCACTCTGGAGAAGTGTACGGTGAGTCCTGAAACGTCTAAAAAGCAAAGCTTAGAGAGCATAGGGCACTTCCACTCATGGGGGTATAATTTGGGAAAATGAAAAATCAGCAAGACACAAGCACCCCAAAGTTTAGGGCTGCTCTGTTGACAAGGACCTCCACTTCATTCCACCTTCAATATCCCAGGAAAGAGAAAAATGGATAAAGAAGTTGTGGTCCTTATGTACAATGGAATATCACTCAGCCGTGAAATCAATGTCATAAGGCTAGTAGCAGCATGATGAGTGGATTTAGGTACGACGACTCTAAGTGAAATAAGTCACACAGAAAAGGACACTTCTCATAAGGTATCACTGATAGAGGGAATGTAAAAACCGTTACACTTGAACTGAATTACAAAACAGAACAGAGTCACACATGCAGAAAACACACTATGGCTGCTTAACGGGAAAGGTGAGGTGGGGTGATACATAAAACAAGGGTTTCAAATTAGCTCAGATACCGTTCCATAAACCCAATATGTAATAGACAAGACCTACTCCTTGCTCAGAGAACTGGACTCAACACGCCCTATTCACCGCACAAGAATATATCTGACTAGTAATAATCTTAAAACCTATGTATTGATATCTCTCTGTTAGTGTGTCAAGTGGGTAAAAAGCGGCATAAACACAGCAGTGAAAAGCAGCTAAACCCCATTATAAAAATAAATTACTTTGAAACACCCATGAAACAAAGACAGTGAAAGAGAGAGAAATTCTTACACAATGCGTTCAGGGGCTGTGATGCAACCTGGATTGACCATATCTAGACCCACAGCTGGATGAGACATAAGGGTGGACACTGTTGCGGCTGAGAGGTTTGGTGAGGTTGGGTGAGCAAACGCAGACCCTTTAAAGTAATACTGCGTGGTACCCATCGCATGGGTCCCAAATCTCCAGGTTCAAGGGCATCTTCCTACATCGAAAACATGCATGAGATACCCAGAAGATGGTACACCGTGTGATGGGGAAAGGTTTCTAAAACGCACCTCATTTCTCATCTGCTTGTGCCCGGTTTCGCCATTCCAGCCACTTTACTAGCAATCTCCCTCCTTGGAGCATCAGCACCTTTAACCTCCTGTTCCGTACAGGTTGCAATTTGTACTGAGGATGAACGGGAAGACGTGGAACCAATGAAAGACTAGCTCTTGGTGTTGGGACAGGCACAGGTCACTCTATTTTCCCATCAGGAAGAAGAATTAACCACAGGCTCAGCCTGCCCCCCGGAACCAGAACAGGGCCTGAAGCCATCCTGCGCTTTTGCGGCCAGCTCCCTAAAAAGCGAGTTGTAAAATGGAGGTTCAGGGCACTGCAATTCACAAACCTGCAGAGTTATAAATGATAACTCTCATCCACAAATATATTGAGGGAAGGCAAAGAAGAGGATTTGAAATCAAGGCAGAATTGCAGGAAACAGATTTCAGGAGGTAGATTCGAATCGCCTTTAAAGCACATGAAAAGCGGCAAAACGTTGACAATGATGCCCTTGGCCAAAAAGGGCGTATGCGTTTTTTCCTGAATATATTCAGGAAAAAACGCATACGCCCTTTTTGGCCAACCAAGCAACCTGGAAAGGCAAATCAGCGCTACAAAGATGTCTCGCTTCCCATCGGTCAAAAGGGCCATGCTGAAAAAAGTGTCAACACCAGAAATGCAGGACAGGCCATGGAGAAATGGGAGCCTTGCTACACTGATGGGCGGGATGTAAATTGTCAACAGCCACTCTGGAGAAGTGTACGGTGAGTCCTGAAACGTCTAAAAAGCAAAGCTTAGAGAGCATAGGGCACTTCCACTCATGGGGGTATAATTTGGGAAAATGAAAAATCAGCAAGACACAAGCACCCCAAAGTTTAGGGCTGCTCTGTTGACAAGGACCTCCACTTCATTCCACCTTCAATATCCCAGGAAAGAGAAAAATGGATAAAGAAGTTGTGGTCCTTATGTACAATGGAATATCACTCAGCCGTGAAATCAATGTCATAAGGCTAGTAGCAGCATGATGAGTGGATTTAGGTACGACGACTCTAAGTGAAATAAGTCACACAGAAAAGGACACTTCTCATAAGGTATCACTGATAGAGGGAATGTAAAAACCGTTACACTTGAACTGAATTACAAAACAGAACAGAGTCACACATGCAGAAAACACACTATGGCTGCTTAACGGGAAAGGTGAGGTGGGGTGATACATAAAACAAGGGTTTCAAATTAGCTCAGATACCGTTCCATAAACCCAATATGTAATAGACAAGACCTACTCCTTGCTCAGAGAACTGGACTCAACACGCCCTATTCACCGCACAAGAATATATCTGACTAGTAATAATCTTAAAACCTATGTATTGATATCTCTCTGTTAGTGTGTCAAGTGGGTAAAAAGCGGCATAAACACAGCAGTGAAAAGCAGCTAAACCCCATTATAAAAATAAATTACTTTGAAACACCCATGAAACAAAGACAGTGAAAGAGAGAGAAATTCTTACACAATGCGTTCAGGGGCTGTGATGCAACCTGGATTGACCATATCTAGACCCACAGCTGGATGAGACATAAGGGTGGACACTGTTGCGGCTGAGAGGTTTGGTGAGGTTGGGTGAGCAAACGCAGACCCTTTAAAGTAATACTGCGTGGTACCCATCGCATGGGTCCCAAATCTCCAGGTTCAAGGGCATCTTCCTACATCGAAAACATGCATGAGATACCCAGAAGATGGTACACCGTGTGATGGGGAAAGGTTTCTAAAACGCACCTCATTTCTCATCTCCTTGTGCCCGGGTTCGCCATTCCAGCCACTTTACTAGCAATCTCCCTCCTTGGAGCATCAGCACCTTTAACCTCCTGTTCCGTACAGGTTGCAATTTGTACTGAGGATGAACGGGAAGACGTGGAACCAATGAAAGACTAGCTCTTGGTGTTGGGACAGGCACAGGTCACTCTATTTTCCCATCAGGAAGAAGAATTAACCACAGGCTCAGCCTGCCCCCCGGAACCAGAACAGGGCCTGAAGCCATCCTGCGCTTTTGCGGCCAGCTCCCTAAAAAGCGAGTTGTAAAATGGAGGTTCAGGGCACTGCAATTCACAAACCTGCAGAGTTATAAATGATAACTCTCATCCACAAATATATTGAGGGAAGGCAAAGAAGAGGATTTGAAATCAAGGCAGAATTGCAGGAAACAGATTTCAGGAGGTAGATTCGAATCGCCTTTAAAGCACATGAAAAGCGGCAAAACGTTGACAATGATGCCCTTGGCCAAAAAGGGCGTATGCGTTTTTTCCTGAATATATTCAGGAAAAAACGCATACGCCCTTTTTGGCCAACCAAGCAACCTGGAAAGGCAAATCAGCGCTACAAAGATGTCTCGCTTCCCATCGGTCAAAAGGGCCATGCTGAAAAAAGTGTCAACACCAGAAATGCAGGACAGGCCATGGAGAAATGGGAGCCTTGCTACACTGATGGGCGGGATGTAAATTGTCAACAGCCACTCTGGAGAAGTGTACGGTGAGTCCTGAAACGTCTAAAAAGCAAAGCTTAGAGAGCATAGGGCACTTCCACTCATGGGGGTATAATTTGGGAAAATGAAAAATCAGCAAGACACAAGCACCCCAAAGTTTAGGGCTGCTCTGTTGACAAGGACCTCCACTTCATTCCACCTTCAATATCCCAGGAAAGAGAAAAATGGATAAAGAAGTTGTGGTCCTTATATACAATGGAATATCACTCAGCCGTGAAATCAATGTCGTAAGGCTAGTAGCAGCATGATGAGTGGATTTAGGTACGACGACTCTAAGTGAAATAAGTCACACAGAAAAGGACACTTCTCATAAGGTATCACTGATAGAGGGAATGTAAAAACCGTTACACTTGAACTGAATTACAAAACAGAACAGAGTCACACATGCAGAAAACACACTATGGCTGCTTAACGGGAAAGGTGAGGTGGGGTGATACATAAAACAAGGGTTTCAAATTAGCTCAGATACCGTTCCATAAACCCAATATGTAATAGACAAGACCTACTCCTTGCTCAGAGAACTGGACTCAACACGCCCTATTCACCGCACAAGAATATATCTGACTAGTAATAATCTTAAAACCTATGTATTGATATCTCTCTGTTAGTGTGTCAAGTGGGTAAAAAGCGGCATAAACACAGCAGTGAAAAGCAGCTAAACCCCATTATAAAAATAAATTACTTTGAAACACCCATGAAACAAAGACAGTGAAAGAGAGAGAAATTCTTACACAATGCGTTCAGGGGCTGTGATGCAACCTGGATTGACCATATCTAGACCCACAGCTGGATGAGACCTAAGGGTGGACACTGTTGCGGCTGAGAGGTTTGGTGAGGTTGGGTGAGCAAACGCAGACCCTTTAAAGTAATACTGCGTGGTACCCATCGCATGGGTCCCAAATCTCCAGGTTCAAGGGCATCTTCCTACATCGAAAACATGCATGAGATACCCAGAAGATGGTACACCGTGTGATGGGGAAAGGTTTCTAAAACGCACCTCATTTCTCATCTGCTTGTGCCCGGGTTCGCCATTCCAGCCACTTTACTAGCAATCTCCCTCCTTGGAGCATCAGCACCTTTAACCTCCTGTTCCGTACAGGTTGCAATTTGTACTGAGGATGAACGGGAAGACGTGGAACCAATGAAAGACTAGCTCTTGGTGTTGGGACAGGCACAGGTCACTCTATTTTCCCATCAGGAAGAAGAATTAACCACAGGCTCAGCCTGCCCCCCGGAACCAGAACAGGGCCTGAAGCCATCCTGCGCTTTTGCGGCCAGCTCCCTAAAAAGCGAGTTGTAAAATGGAGGTTCAGGGCACTGCAATTCACAAACCTGCAGAGTTATAAATGATAACTCTCATCCACAAATATATTGAGGGAAGGCAAAGAAGAGGATTTGAAATCAAGGCAGAATTGCAGGAAACAGATTTCAGGAGGTAGATTCGAATCGCCTTTAAAGCACATGAAAAGCGGCAAAACGTTGACAATGATGCCCTTGGCCAAAAAGGGCGTATGCGTTTTTTCCTGAATATATTCAGGAAAAAACGCATACGCCCTTTTTGGCCAACCAAGCAACCTGGAAAGGCAAATCAGCGCTACAAAGATGTCTCGCTTCCCATCGGTCAAAAGGGCCATGCTGAAAAAAGTGTCAACACCAGAAATGCAGGACAGGCCATGGAGAAATGGGAGCCTTGCTACACTGATGGGCGGGATGTAAATTGTCAACAGCCACTCTGGAGAAGTGTACGGTGAGTCCTGAAACGTCTAAAAAGCAAAGCTTAGAGAGCATAGGGCACTTCCACTCATGGGGGTATAATTTGGGAAAATGAAAAATCAGCAAGACACAAGCACCCCAAAGTTTAGGGCTGCTCTGTTGACAAGGACCTCCACTTCATTCCACCTTCAATATCCCAGGAAAGAGAAAAATGGATAAAGAAGTTGTGGTCCTTATGTACAATGGAATATCACTCAGCCGTGAAATCAATGTCATAAGGCTAGTAGCAGCATGATGAGTGGATTTAGGTACGACGACTCTAAGTGAAATAAGTCACACAGAAAAGGACACTTCTCATAAGGTATCACTGATAGAGGGAATGTAAAAACCGTTACACTTGAACTGAATTACAAAACAGAACAGAGTCACACATGCAGAAAACACACAATGGCTGCTTAACGGGAAAGGTGAGGTGGGGTGATACATAAAACAAGGGTTTCAAATTAGCTCAGATACCGTTCCATAAACCCAATATGTAATAGACAAGACCTACTCCTTGCTCAGAGAACTGGACTCAACACGCCCTATTCACCGCACAAGAATATATCTGACTAGTAATAATCTTAAAACCTATGTATTGATATCTCTCTGTTAGTGTGTCAAGTGGGTAAAAAGCGGCATAAACACAGCAGTGAAAAGCAGCTAAACCCCATTATAAAAATAAATTACTTTGAAACACCCATGAAACAAAGACAGTGAAAGAGAGCGAAATTCTTACACAATGCGTTCAGGGGCTGTGATGCAACCTGGATTGACCATATCTAGACCCACAGCTGGATGAGACATAAGGGTGGACACTGTTGCGGCTGAGAGGTTTGGTGAGGTTGGGTGAGCAAACGCAGACCCTTTAAAGTAATACTGCGTGGTACCCATCGCATGGGTCCCAAATCTCCAGGTTCAAGGGCATCTTCCTACATCGAAAACATGCATGAGATACCCAGAAGATGGTACACCGTGTGATGGGGAAAGGTTTCTAAAACGCACCTCATTTCTCATCTGCTTGTGCCCGGGTTCGCCATTCCAGCCACTTTACTAGCAATCTCCCTCCTTGGAGCATCAGCACCTTTAACCTCCTGTTCCGTACAGGTTGCAATTTGTACTGAGGATGAACGGGAAGACGTGGAACCAATGAAAGATTAGCTCTTGGTGTTGGGACAGGCACAGGTCACTCTATTTTCCCATCAGGAAGAAGAATTAACCACAGGCTCAGCCTGCCCCCCGGAACCAGAACAGGGCCTGAAGCCATCCTGCGCTTTTGCGGCCAGCTCCCTAAAAAGCGAGTTGTAAAATGGAGCTTCAGGGCACTGCAATTCACAAACCTGCAGAGTTATAAATGATAACTCTCATCCACAAATATATTGAGGGAAGGCAAAGAAGAGGATTTGAAATCAAGGCAGAATTGCAGGAAACAGATTTCAGGAGGTAGATTCGAATCGCCTTTAAAGCACATGAAAAGCGGCAAAACGTTGACAATGATGCCCTTGGCCAAAAAGGGCGTATGCGTTTTTTCCTGAATATATTCAGGAAAAAACGCATACGCCCTTTTTGGCCAACCAAGCAACCTGGAAAGGCAAATCAGCGCTACAAAGATGTCTCGCTTCCCATCGGTCAAAAGGGCCATGCTGAAAAAAGTGTCAAAACCAGAAATGCAGGACAGGCCATGGAGAAATGGGAGCCTTGCTACACTGATGGGCGGGATGTAAATTGTCAACAGCCACTCTGGAGAAGTGTACGGTGAGTCCTGAAACGTCTAAAAAGCAAAGCTTAGAGAGCATAGGGCACTTCCACTCATGGGGGTATAATTTGGGAAAATGAAAAATCAGCAAGACACAAGCACCCCAAAGTTTAGGGCTGCTCTGTTGACAAGGACCTCCACTTCATTCCACCTTCAATATCCCAGGAAAGAGAAAAGTGGATAAAGAAGTTGTGGTCCTTATGTACAATGGAATATCACTCAGCCGTGAAATCAATGTCATAAGGCTAGTAGCAGCATGATGAGTGGATTTAGGTACGACGACTCTAAGTGAAATAAGTCACACAGAAAAGGACACTTCTCATAAGGTATCACTGATAGAGGGAATGTAAAAACCGTTACACTTGAACTGAATTACAAAACAGAACAGAGTCACACATGCAGAAAACACACTATGGCTGCTTGACGGGAAAGGTGAGGTGGGGTGATACATAAAACAAGGGTTTCAAATTAGCTCAGATACCGTTCCATAAACCCAATATGTAATAGACAAGACCTACTCCTTGCTCAGAGAACTGGACTCAACACGCCCTATTCACCGCACAAGAATATATCTGACTAGTAATAATCTTAAAACCTATGTATTGATATCTCTCTGTTAGTGTGTCAAGTGGGTAAAAAGCGGCATAAACACAGCAGTGAAAAGCAGCTAAACCCCATTATAAAAATAAATTACTTTGAAACACCCATGAAACAAAGACAGTGAAAGAGAGAGAAATTCTTACACAATGCGTTCAGGGGCTGTGATGCAACCTGGATTGACCATATCTAGACCCACAGCTGGATGAGACATAAGGGTGGACACTGTTGCGGCTGAGAGGTTTGGTGAGGTTGGGTGAGCAAACGCAGACCCTTTAAAGTAATACTGCGTGGTACCCATCGCATGGGTCCCAAATCTCCAGGTTCAAGGGCATCTTCCTACATCGAAAACATGCATGAGATACCCAGAAGATGGTACACCGTGTGATGGGGAAAGGTTTCTAAAACGCACCTCATTTCTCATCTGCTTGTGCCCGGGTTCGCCATTCCAGCCACTTTACTAGCAATCTCCCTCCTTGGAGCATCAGCACCTTTAACCTCCTGTTCCGTACAGGTTGCAATTTGTACTGAGGATGAACGGGAAGACGTGGAACCAATGAAAGACTAGCTCTTGGTGTTGGGACAGGCACAGGTCACTCTATTTTCCCATCAGGAAGAAGAATTAACCACAGGCTCAGCCTGCCCCCCGGAACCAGAACAGGGCCTGAAGCCATCCTGCGCTTTTGCGGCCAGCTCCCTAAAAAGCGAGTTGTAAAATGGAGGTTCAGGGCACTGCAATTCACAAACCTGCAGAGTTATAAATGATAACTCTCATCCACAAATATATTGAGGGAAGGCAAAGAAGAGGATTTGAAATCAAGGCAGAATTGCAGGAAACAGATTTCAGGAGGTAGATTCGAATCGCCTTTAAAGCACATGAAAAGCGGCAAAACGTTGACAATGATGCCCTTGGCCAAAAAGGGCGTATGCGTTTTTTCCTGAATATATTCAGGAAAAAACGCATACGCCCTTTTTGGCCAACCAAGCAACCTGGAAAGGCAAATCAGCGCTACAAAGATGTCTCGCTTCCCATCGGTCAAAAGGGCCATGCTGAAAAAAGTGTCAAAACCAGAAATGCAGGACAGGCCATGGAGAAATGGGAGCCTTGCTACACTGATGGGCGGGATGTAAATTGTCAACAGCCACTCTGGAGAAGTGTACGGTGAGTCCTGAAACGTCTAAAAAGCAAAGCTTAGAGAGCATAGGGCACTTCCACTCATGGGGGTATAAATTGGGAAAATTAAAAATCAGCAAGACACAAGCACCCCAAAGTTTAGGGCTGCTCTGTTGACAAGGACCTCCACTTCATTCCACCTTCAATATCCCAGGAAAGAGAAAAGTGGATAAAGAAGTTGTGGTCCTTATGTACAATGGAATATCACTCAGCCGTGAAATCAATGTCATAAGGCTAGTAGCAGCATGATGAGTGGATTTAGGTACGACGACTCTAAGTGAAATAAGTCACACAGAAAAGGACACTTCTCATAAGGTATCACTGATAGAGGGAATGTAAAAACCGTTACACTTGAACTGAATTACAAAACAGAACAGAGTCACACATGCAGAAAACACACTATGGCTGCTTAACGGGAAAGGTGAGGTGGGGTGATACATAAAACAAGGGTTTCAAATTAGCTCAGATACCGTTCCATAAACCCAATATGTAATAGACAAGACCTACTCCTTGCTCAGAGAACTGGACTCAACACGCCCTATTCACCGCACAAGAATATATCTGACTAGTAATAATCTTAAAACCTATGTATTGATATCTCTCTGTTAGTGTGTCAAGTGGGTAAAAAGCGGCATAAACACAGCAGTGAAAAGCAGCTAAACCCCATTATAAAAATAAATTACTTTGAAACACCCATGAAACAAAGACAGTGAAAGAGAGAGAAATTCTTACACAATGCGTTCAGGGGCTGTGATGCAACCTGGATTGACCATATCTAGACCCACAGCTGGATGAGACATAAGGGTGGACACTGTTGCGGCTGAGAGGTTTGGTGAGGTTGGGTGAGCAAACGCAGACCCTTTAAAGTAATACTGCGTGGTACCCATCGCATGGGTCCCAAATCTCCAGGTTCAAGGGCATCTTCCTACATCGAAAACATGCATGAGATACCCAGAAGATGGTACACCGTGTGATGGGGAAAGGTTTCTAAAACGCACCTCATTTCTCATCTGCTTGTGCCCGGGTTCGCCATTCCAGCCACTTTACTAGCAATCTCCCTCCTTGGAGCATCAGCACCTTTAACCTCCTGTTCCGTACAGGTTGCAATTTGTACTGAGGATGAACGGGAAGACGTGGAACCAATGAAAGATTAGCTCTTGGTGTTGGGACAGGCACAGGTCACTCTATTTTCCCATCAGGAAGAAGAATTAACCACAGGCTCAGCCTGCCCCCCGGAACCAGAACAGGGCCTGAAGCCATCCTGCGCTTTTGCGGCCAGCTCCCTAAAAAGCGAGTTGTAAAATGGAGCTTCAGGGCACTGCAATTCACAAACCTGCAGACTTATAAATGATAACTCTCATCCACAAATATATTGAGGGAAGGCAAAGAAGAGGATTTGAAATCAAGGCAGAATTGCAGGAAACAGATTTCAGGAGGTAGATTCGAATCGCCTTTAAAGCACATGAAAAGCGGCAAAACGTTGACAATGATGCCCTTGGCCAAAAAGGGCGTATGCGTTTTTTCCTGAATATATTCAGGAAAAAACGCATACGCCCTTTTTGGCCAACCAAGCAACCTGGAAAGGCAAATCAGCGCTACAAAGATGTCTCGCTTCCCATCGGTCAAAAGGGCCATGCTGAAAAAAGTGTCAAAACCAGAAATGCAGGACAGGCCATGGAGAAATGGGAGCCTTGCTACACTGATGGGCGGGATGTAAATTGTCAACAGCCACTCTGGAGAAGTGTACGGTGAGTCCTGAAACGTCTAAAAAGCAAAGCTTAGAGAGCATAGGGCACTTCCACTCATGGGGGTATAATTTGGGAAAATGAAAAATCAGCAAGACACAAGCACCCCAAAGTTTAGGGCTGCTCTGTTGACAAGGACCTCCACTTCATTCCACCTTCAATATCCCAGGAAAGAGAAAAGTGGATAAAGAAGTTGTGGTCCTTATGTACAATGGAATATCACTCAGCCGTGAAATCAATGTCATAAGGCTAGTAGCAGCATGATGAGTGGATTTAGGTACGACGACTCTAAGTGAAATAAGTCACACAGAAAAGGACACTTCTCATAAGGTATCACTGATAGAGGGAATGTAAAAACCGTTACACTTGAACTGAATTACAAAACAGAACAGAGTCACACATGCAGAAAACACACTATGGCTGCTTGACGGGAAAGGTGAGGTGGGGTGATACATAAAACAAGGGTTTCAAATTAGCTCAGATACCGTTCCATAAACCCAATATGTAATAGACAAGACCTACTCCTTGCTCAGAGAACTGGACTCAACACGCCCTATTCACCGCACAAGAATATATCTGACTAGTAATAATCTTAAAACCTATGTATTGATATCTCTCTGTTAGTGTGTCAAGTGGGTAAAAAGCGGCATAAACACAGCAGTGAAAAGCAGCTAAACCCCATTATAAAAATAAATTACTTTGAAACACCCATGAAACAAAGACAGTGAAAGAGAGAGAAATTCTTACACAATGCGTTCAGGGGCTGTGATGCAACCTGGATTGACCATATCTAGACCCACAGCTGGATGAGACCTAAGGGTGGACACTGTTGCGGCTGAGAGGTTTGGTGAGGTTGGGTGAGCAAACGCAGACCCTTTAAAGTAATACTGCGTGGTACCCATCGCATGGGTCCCAAATCTCCAGGTTCAAGGGCATCTTCCTACATCGAAAACATGCATGAGATACCCAGAAGATGGTACACCGTGTGATGGGGAAAGGTTTCTAAAACGCACCTCATTTCTCATCTGCTTGTGCCCGGGTTCGCCATTCCAGCCACTTTACTAGCAATCTCCCTCCTTGGAGCATCAGCACCTTTAACCTCCTGTTCCGTACAGGTTGCAATTTGTACTGAGGATGAACGGGAAGACGTGGAACCAATGAAAGACTAGCTCTTGGTGTTGGGACAGGCACAGGTCACTCTATTTTCCCATCAGGAAGAAGAATTAACCACAGGCTCAGCCTGCCCCCCGGAACCAGAACAGGGCCTGAAGCCATCCTGCGCTTTTGCGGCCAGCTCCCTAAAAAGCGAGTTGTAAAATGGAGGTTCAGGGCACTGCAATTCACAAACCTGCAGAGTTATAAATGATAACTCTCATCCACAAATATATTGAGGGAAGGCAAAGAAGAGGATTTGAAATCAAGGCAGAATTGCAGGAAACAGATTTCAGGAGGTAGATTCGAATCGCCTTTAAAGCACATGAAAAGCGGCAAAACGTTGACAATGATGCCCTTGGCCAAAAAGGGCGTATGCGTTTTTTCCTGAATATATTCAGGAAAAAACGCATACGCCCTTTTTGGCCAACCAAGCAACCTGGAAAGGCAAATCAGCGCTACAAAGATGTCTCGCTTCCCATCGGTCAAAAGGGCCATGCTGAAAAAAGTGTCAAAACCAGAAATGCAGGACAGGCCATGGAGAAATGGGAGCCTTGCTACACTGATGGGCGGGATGTAAATTGTCAACAGCCACTCTGGAGAAGTGTACGGTGAGTCCTGAAACGTCTAAAAAGCAAAGCTTAGAGAGCATAGGGCACTTCCACTCATGGGGGTATAATTTGGGAAAATGAAAAATCAGCAAGACACAAGCACCCCAAAGTTTAGGGCTGCTCTGTTGACAAGGACCTCCACTTCATTCCACCTTCAATATCCCAGGAAAGAGAAAAGTGGATAAAGAAGTTGTGGTCCTTATGTACAATGGAATATCACTCAGCCGTGAAATCAATGTCATAAGGCTAGTAGCAGCATGATGAGTGGATTTAGGTACGACGACTCTAAGTGAAATAAGTCACACAGAAAAGGACACTTCTCATAAGGTATCACTGATAGAGGGAATGTAAAAACCGTTACACTTGAACTGAATTACAAAACAGAACAGAGTCACACATGCAGAAAACACACTATGGCTGCTTGACGGGAAAGGTGAGGTGGGGTGATACATAAAACAAGGGTTTCAAATTAGCTCAGATACCGTTCCATAAACCCAATATGTAATAGACAAGACCTACTCCTTGCTCAGAGAACTGGACTCAACACGCCCTATTCACCGCACAAGAATATATCTGACTAGTAATAATCTTAAAACCTATGTATTGATATCTCTCTGTTAGTGTGTCAAGTGGGTAAAAAGCGGCATAAACACAGCAGTGAAAAGCAGCTAAACCCCATTATAAAAATAAATTACTTTGAAACACCCATGAAACAAAGACAGTGAAAGAGAGAGAAATTCTTACACAATGCGTTCAGGGGCTGTGATGCAACCTGGATTGACCATATCTAGACCCACAGCTGGATGAGACCTAAGGGTGGACACTGTTGCGGCTGAGAGGTTTGGTGAGGTTGGGTGAGCAAACGCAGACCCTTTAAAGTAATACTGCGTGGTACCCATCGCATGGGTCCCAAATCTCCAGGTTCAAGGGCATCTTCCTACATCGAAAACATGCATGAGATACCCAGAAGATGGTACACCGTGTGATGGGGAAAGGTTTCTAAAACGCACCTCATTTCTCATCTGCTTGTGCCCGGGTTCGCCATTCCAGCCACTTTACTAGCAATCTCCCTCCTTGGAGCATCAGCACCTTTAACCTCCTGTTCCGTACAGGTTGCAATTTGTACTGAGGATGAACGGGAAGACGTGGAACCAATGAAAGACTAGCTCTTGGTGTTGGGACAGGCACAGGTCACTCTATTTTCCCATCAGGAAGAAGAATTAACCACAGGCTCAGCCTGCCCCCCGGAACCAGAACAGGGCCTGAAGCCATCCTGCGCTTTTGCGGCCAGCTCCCTAAAAAGCGAGTTGTAAAATGGAGCTTCAGGGCACTGCAATTCACAAACCTGCAGACTTATAAATGATAACTCTCATCCACAAATATATTGAGGGAAGGCAAAGAAGAGGATTTGAAATCAAGGCAGAATTGCAGGAAACAGATTTCAGGAGGTAGATTCGAATCGCCTTTAAAGCACATGAAAAGCGGCAAAACGTTGACAATGATGCCCTTGGCCAAAAAGGGCGTATGCGTTTTTTCCTGAATATATTCAGGAAAAAACGCATACGCCCTTTTTGGCCAACCAAGCAACCTGGAAAGGCAAATCAGCGCTACAAAGATGTCTCGCTTCCCATCGGTCAAAAGGGCCATGCTGAAAAAAGTGTCAAAACCAGAAATGCAGGACAGGCCATGGAGAAATGGGAGCCTTGCTACACTGATGGGCGGGATGTAAATTGTCAACAGCCACTCTGGAGAAGTGTACGGTGAGTCCTGAAACGTCTAAAAAGCAAAGCTTAGAGAGCATAGGGCACTTCCACTCATGGGGGTATAATTTGGGAAAATGAAAAATCAGCAAGACACAAGCACCCCAAAGTTTAGGGCTGCTCTGTTGACAAGGACCTCCACTTCATTCCACCTTCAATATCCCAGGAAAGAGAAAAGTGGATAAAGAAGTTGTGGTCCTTATGTACAATGGAATATCACTCAGCCGTGAAATCAATGTCATAAGGCTAGTAGCAGCATGATGAGTGGATTTAGGTACGACGACTCTAAGTGAAATAAGTCACACAGAAAAGGACACTTCTCATAAGGTATCACTGATAGAGGGAATGTAAAAACCGTTACACTTGAACTGAATTACAAAACAGAACAGAGTCACACATGCAGAAAACACACTATGGCTGCTTGACGGGAAAGGTGAGGTGGGGTGATACATAAAACAAGGGTTTCAAATTAGCTCAGATACCGTTCCATAAACCCAATATGTAATAGACAAGACCTACTCCTTGCTCAGAGAACTGGACTCAACACGCCCTATTCACCGCACAAGAATATATCTGACTAGTAATAATCTTAAAACCTATGTATTGATATCTCTCTGTTAGTGTGTCAAGTGGGTAAAAAGCGGCATAAACACAGCAGTGAAAAGCAGCTAAACCCCATTATAAAAATAAATTACTTTGAAACACCCATGAAACAAAGACAGTGAAAGAGAGAGAAATTCTTACACAATGCGTTCAGGGGCTGTGATGCAACCTGGATTGACCATATCTAGACCCACAGCTGGATGAGACCTAAGGGTGGACACTGTTGCGGCTGAGAGGTTTGGTGAGGTTGGGTGAGCAAACGCAGACCCTTTAAAGTAATACTGCGTGGTACCCATCGCATGGGTCCCAAATCTCCAGGTTCAAGGGCATCTTCCTACATCGAAAACATGCATGAGATACCCAGAAGATGGTACACCGTGTGATGGGGAAAGGTTTCTAAAACGCACCTCATTTCTCATCTGCTTGTGCCCGGGTTCGCCATTCCAGCCACTTTACTAGCAATCTCCCTCCTTGGAGCATCAGCACCTTTAACCTCCTGTTCCGTACAGGTTGCAATTTGTCCTGAGGATGAACGGGAAGACGTGGAACCAATGAAAGACTAGCTCTTGGTGTTGGGACAGGCACAGGTCACTCTATTTTCCCATCAGGAAGAAGAATTAACCACAGGCTCAGCCTGCCCCCCGGAACCAGAACAGGGCCTGAAGCCATCCTGCGCTTTTGCGGCCAGCTCCCTAAAAAGCGAGTTGTAAAATGGAGGTTCAGGGCACTGCAATTCACAAACCTGCAGAGTTATAAATGATAACTCTCATCCACAAATATATTGAGGGAAGGCAAAGAAGAGGATTTGAAATCAAGGCAGAATTGCAGGAAACAGATTTCAGGAGGTAGATTCGAATCGCCTTTAAAGCACATGAAAAGCGGCAAAACGTTGACAATGATGCCCTTGGCCAAAAAGGGCGTATGCGTTTTTTCCTGAATATATTCAGGAAAAAACGCATACGCCCTTTTTGGCCAACCAAGCAACCTGGAAAGGCAAATCAGCACTACAAAGATGTCTCGCTTCCCATCGGTCAAAAGGGCCATGCTGAAAAAAGTGTCAAAACCAGAAATGCAGGACAGGCCATGGAGAAATGGGAGCCTTGCTACACTGATGGGCGGGATGTAAATTGTCAACAGCCACTCTGGAGAAGTGTACGGTGAGTCCTGAAACGTCTAAAAAGCAAAGCTTAGAGAGCATAGGGCACTTCCACTCATGGGGGTATAAATTGGGAAAATGAAAAATCAGCAAGA
Source organism: Balaenoptera borealis (assembly GCF_965194805.1). NCBI lineage: Eukaryota > Metazoa > Chordata > Mammalia > Artiodactyla > Balaenopteridae > Balaenoptera > Balaenoptera borealis. Next base: position 742,926 of record NW_028123885.1, read on the forward strand.
CACAAGCACCCCAAAGTTTAGGGCTGCTCTGTTGACAAGGACCTCCACTTCATTCCACCTTCAATATCCCAGGAAAGAGAAAAATGGATAAAGAAGTTGTGGTCCTTATGTACAATGGAATATCACTCAGCCGTGAAATCAATGTCATAAGGCTAGTAGCAGCATGATGAGTGGATTTAGGTACGACGACTCTAAGTGAAATAAGTCACACAGAAAAGGACACTTCTCATAAGGTATCACTGATAGAGGGAATGTAAAAACCGTTACACTTGAACTGAATTACAAAACAGAACAGAGTCACACATGCAGAAAACACACAATGGCTGCTTAACGGGAAAGGTGAGGTGGGGTGATACATAAAACAAGGGTTTCAAATTAGCTCAGATACCGTTCCATAAACCCAATATGTAATAGACAAGACCTACTCCTTGCTCAGAGAACTGGACTCAACACGCCCTATTCACCGCACAAGAATATATCTGACTAGTAATAATCTTAAAACCTATGTATTGATATCTCTCTGTTAGTGTGTCAAGTGGGTAAAAAGCGGCATAAACACAGCAGTGAAAAGCAGCTAAACCCCATTATAAAAATAAATTACTTTGAAACACCCATGAAACAAAGACAGTGAAAGAGAGCGAAATTCTTACACAATGCGTTCAGGGGCTGTGATGCAACCTGGATTGACCATATCTAGACCCACAGCTGGATGAGACATAAGGGTGGACACTGTTGCGGCTGAGAGGTTTGGTGAGGTTGGGTGAGCAAACGCAGACCCTTTAAAGTAATACTGCGTGGTACCCATCGCATGGGTCCCAAATCTCCAGGTTCAAGGGCATCTTCCTACATCGAAAACATGCATGAGATACCCAGAAGATGGTACACCGTGTGATGGGGAAAGGTTTCTAAAACGCACCTCATTTCTCATCTGCTTGTGCCCGGGTTCGCCATTCCAGCCACTTTACTAGCAATCTCCCTCCTTGGAGCATCAGCACCTTTAACCTCCTGTTCCGTACAGGTTGCAATTTGTACTGAGGATGAACGGGAAGACGTGGAACCAATGAAAGATTAGCTCTTGGTGTTGGGACAGGCACAGGTCACTCTATTTTCCCATCAGGAAGAAGAATTAACCACAGGCTCAGCCTGCCCCCCGGAACCAGAACAGGGCCTGAAGCCATCCTGCGCTTTTGCGGCCAGCTCCCTAAAAAGCGAGTTGTAAAATGGAGGTTCAGGGCACTGCAATTCACAAACCTGCAGAGTTATAAATGATAACTCTCATCCACAAATATATTGAGGGAAGGCAAAGAAGAGGATTTGAAATCAAGGCAGAATTGCAGGAAACAGATTTCAGGAGGTAGATTCGAATCGCCTTTAAAGCACATGAAAAGCGGCAAAACGTTGACAATGATGCCCTTGGCCAAAAAGGGCGTATGCGTTTTTTCCTGAATATATTCAGGAAAAAACGCATACGCCCTTTTTGGCCAACCAAGCAACCTGGAAAGGCAAATCAGCGCTACAAAGATGTCTCGCTTCCCATCGGTCAAAAGGGCCATGCTGAAAAAAGTGTCAAAACCAGAAATGCAGGACAGGCCATGGAGAAATGGGAGCCTTGCTACACTGATGGGCGGGATGTAAATTGTCAACAGCCACTCTGGAGAAGTGTACGGTGAGTCCTGAAACGTCTAAAAAGCAAAGCTTAGAGAGCATAGGGCACTTCCACTCATGGGGGTATAATTTGGGAAAATGAAAAATCAGCAAGACACAAGCACCCCAAAGTTTAGGGCTGCTCTGTTGACAAGGACCTCCACTTCATTCCACCTTCAATATCCCAGGAAAGAGAAAAGTGGATAAAGAAGTTGTGGTCCTTATGTACAATGGAATATCACTCAGCCGTGAAATCAATGTCATAAGGCTAGTAGCAGCATGATGAGTGGATTTAGGTACAACGACTCTAAGTGAAATAAGTCACACAGAAAAGGACACTTCTCATAAGGTATCACTGATAGAGGGAATGTAAAAACCGTTACACTTGAACTGAATTACAAAACAGAACAGAGTCACACATGCAGAAAACACACTATGGCTGCTTGACGGGAAAGGTGAGGTGGGGTGATACATAAAACAAGGGTTTCAAATTAGCTCAAATACCGTTCCATAAACCCAATATGTAATAGACAAGACCTACTCCTTGCTCAGAGAACTGGACTCAACACGCCCTATTCACCGCACAAGAATATATCTGACTAGTAATAATCTTAAAACCTATGTATTGATATCTCTCTGTTAGTGTGTCAAGTGGGTAAAAAGCGGCATAAACACAGCAGTGAAAAGCAGCTAAACCCCATTATAAAAATAAATTACTTTGAAACACCCATGAAACAAAGACAGTGAAAGAGAGCGAAATTCTTACACAATGCGTTCAGGGGCTGTGATGCAACCTGGATTGACCATATCTAGACCCACAGCTGGATGAGACATAAGGGTGGACACTGTTGCGGCTGAGAGGTTTGGTGAGGTTGGGTGAGCAAACGCAGACCCTTTAAAGTAATACTGCGTGGTACCCATCGCATGGGTCCCAAATCTCCAGGTTCAAGGGCATCTTCCTACATCGAAAACATGCATGAGATACCCAGAAGATGGTACACCGTGTGATGGGGAAAGGTTTCTAAAACGCACCTCATTTCTCATCTGCTTGTGCCCGGGTTCGCCATTCCAGCCACTTTACTAGCAATCTCCCTCCTTGGAGCATCAGCACCTTTAACCTCCTGTTCCGTACAGGTTGCAATTTGTACTGAGGATGAACGGGAAGACGTGGAACCAATGAAAGATTAGCTCTTGGTGTTGGGACAGGCACAGGTCACTCTATTTTCCCATCAGGAAGAAGAATTAACCACAGGCTCAGCCTGCCCCCCGGAACCAGAACAGGGCCTGAAGCCATCCTGCGCTTTTGCGGCCAGCTCCCTAAAAAGCGAGTTGTAAAATGGAGCTTCAGGGCACTGCAATTCACAAACCTGCAGAGTTATAAATGATAACTCTCATCCACAAATATATTGAGGGAAGGCAAAGAAGAGGATTTGAAATCAAGGCAGAATTGCAGGAAACAGATTTCAGGAGGTAGATTCGAATCGCCTTTAAAGCACATGAAAAGCGGCAAAACGTTGACAATGATGCCCTTGGCCAAAAAGGGCGTATGCGTTTTTTCCTGAATATATTCAGGAAAAAACGCATACGCCCTTTTTGGCCAACCAAGCAACCTGGAAAGGCAAATCAGCGCTACAAAGATGTCTCGCTTCCCATCGGTCAAAAGGGCCATGCTGAAAAAAGTGTCAAAACCAGAAATGCAGGACAGGCCATGGAGAAATGGGAGCCTTGCTACACTGATGGGCGGGATGTAAATTGTCAACAGCCACTCTGGAGAAGTGTACGGTGAGTCCTGAAACGTCTAAAAAGCAAAGCTTAGAGAGCATAGGGCACTTCCACTCATGGGGGTATAATTTGGGAAAATGAAAAATCAGCAAGACACAAGCACCCCAAAGTTTAGGGCTGCTCTGTTGACAAGGACCTCCACTTCATTCCACCTTCAATATCCCAGGAAAGAGAAAAGTGGATAAAGAAGTTGTGGTCCTTATGTACAATGGAATATCACTCAGCCGTGAAATCAATGTCATAAGGCTAGTAGCAGCATGATGAGTGGATTTAGGTACAACGACTCTAAGTGAAATAAGTCACACAGAAAAGGACACTTCTCATAAGGTATCACTGATAGAGGGAATGTAAAAACCGTTACACTTGAACTGAATTACAAAACAGAACAGAGTCACACATGCAGAAAACACACTATGGCTGCTTGACGGGAAAGGTGAGGTGGGGTGATACATAAAACAAGGGTTTCAAATTAGCTCAGATACCGTTCCATAAACCCAATATGTAATAGACAAGACCTACTCCTTGCTCAGAGAACTGGACTCAACACGCCCTATTCACCGCACAAGAATATATCTGACTAGTAATAATCTTAAAACCTATGTATTGATATCTCTCTGTTAGTGTGTCAAGTGGGTAAAAAGCGGCATAAACACAGCAGTGAAAAGCAGCTAAACCCCATTATAAAAATAAATTACTTTGAAACACCCATGAAACAAAGACAGTGAAAGAGAGCGAAATTCTTACACAATGCGTTCAGGGGCTGTGATGCAACCTGGATTGACCATATCTAGACCCACAGCTGGATGAGACATAAGGGTGGACACTGTTGCGGCTGAGAGGTTTGGTGAGGTTGGGTGAGCAAACGCAGACCCTTTAAAGTAATACTGCGTGGTACCCATCGCATGGGTCCCAAATCTCCAGGTTCAAGGGCATCTTCCTACATCGAAAACATGCATGAGATACCCAGAAGATGGTACACCGTGTGATGGGGAAAGGTTTCTAAAACGCACCTCATTTCTCATCTGCTTGTGCCCGGGTTCGCCATTCCAGCCACTTTACTAGCAATCTCCCTCCTTGGAGCATCAGCACCTTTAACCTCCTGTTCCGTACAGGTTGCAATTTGTACTGAGGATGAACGGGAAGACGTGGAACCAATGAAAGATTAGCTCTTGGTGTTGGGACAGGCACAGGTCACTCTATTTTCCCATCAGGAAGAAGAATTAACCACAGGCTCAGCCTGCCCCCCGGAACCAGAACAGGGCCTGAAGCCATCCTGCGCTTTTGCGGCCAGCTCCCTAAAAAGCGAGTTGTAAAATGGAGCTTCAGGGCACTGCAATTCACAAACCTGCAGAGTTATAAATGATAACTCTCATCCACAAATATATTGAGGGAAGGCAAAGAAGAGGATTTGAAATCAAGGCAGAATTGCAGGAAACAGATTTCAGGAGGTAGATTCGAATCGCCTTTAAAGCACATGAAAAGCGGCAAAACGTTGACAATGATGCCCTTGGCCAAAAAGGGCGTATGCGTTTTTTCCTGAATATATTCAGGAAAAAACGCATACGCCCTTTTTGGCCAACCAAGCAACCTGGAAAGGCAAATCAGCGCTACAAAGATGTCTCGCTTCCCATCGGTCAAAAGGGCCATGCTGAAAAAAGTGTCAAAACCAGAAATGCAGGACAGGCCATGGAGAAATGGGAGCCTTGCTACACTGATGGGCGGGATGTAAATTGTCAACAGCCACTCTGGAGAAGTGTACGGTGAGTCCTGAAACGTCTAAAAAGCAAAGCTTAGAGAGCATAGGGCACTTCCACTCATGGGGGTATAATTTGGGAAAATGAAAAATCAGCAAGACACAAGCACCCCAAAGTTTAGGGCTGCTCTGTTGACAAGGACCTCCACTTCATTCCACCTTCAATATCCCAGGAAAGAGAAAAGTGGATAAAGAAGTTGTGGTCCTTATGTACAATGGAATATCACTCAGCCGTGAAATCAATGTCATAAGGCTAGTAGCAGCATGATGAGTGGATTTAGGTACGACGACTCTAAGTGAAATAAGTCACACAGAAAAGGACACTTCTCATAAGGTATCACTGATAGAGGGAATGTAAAAACCGTTACACTTGAACTGAATTACAAAACAGAACAGAGTCACACATGCAGAAAACACACTATGGCTGCTTAACGGGAAAGGTGAGGTGGGGTGATACATAAAACAAGGGTTTCAAATTAGCTCAGATACCGTTCCATAAACCCAATATGTAATAGACAAGACCTACTCCTTGCTCAGAGAACTGGACTCAACACGCCCTATTCACCGCACAAGAATATATCTGACTAGTAATAATCTTAAAACCTATGTATTGATATCTCTCTGTTAGTGTGTCAAGTGGGTAAAAAGCGGCATAAACACAGCAGTGAAAAGCAGCTAAACCCCATTATAAAAATAAATTACTTTGAAACACCCATGAAACAAAGACAGTGAAAGAGAGAGAAATTCTTACACAATGCGTTCAGGGGCTGTGATGCAACCTGGATTGACCATATCTAGACCCACAGCTGGATGAGACCTAAGGGTGGACACTGTTGCGGCTGAGAGGTTTGGTGAGGTTGGGTGAGCAAACGCAGACCCTTTAAAGTAATACTGCGTGGTACCCATCGCATGGGTCCCAAATCTCCAGGTTCAAGGGCATCTTCCTACATCGAAAACATGCATGAGATACCCAGAAGATGGTACACCGTGTGATGGGGAAAGGTTTCTAAAACGCACCTCATTTCTCATCTGCTTGTGCCCGGGTTCGCCATTCCAGCCACTTTACTAGCAATCTCCCTCCTTGGAGCATCAGCACCTTTAACCTCCTGTTCCGTACAGGTTGCAATTTGTACTGAGGATGAACGGGAAGACGTGGAACCAATGAAAGACTAGCTCTTGGTGTTGGGACAGGCACAGGTCACTCTATTTTCCCATCAGGAAGAAGAATTAACCACAGGCTCAGCCTGCCCCCCGGAACCAGAACAGGGCCTGAAGCCATCCTGCGCTTTTGCGGCCAGCTCCCTAAAAAGCGAGTTGTAAAATGGAGCTTCAGGGCACTGCAATTCACAAACCTGCAGAGTTATAAATGATAACTCTCATCCACAAATATATTGAGGGAAGGCAAAGAAGAGGATTTGAAATCAAGGCAGAATTGCAGGAAACAGATTTCAGGAGGTAGATTCGAATCGCCTTTAAAGCACATGAAAAGCGGCAAAACGTTGACAATGATGCCCTTGGCCAAAAAGGGCGTATGCGTTTTTTCCTGAATATATTCAGGAAAAAACGCATACGCCCTTTTTGGCCAACCAAGCAACCTGGAAAGGCAAATCAGCGCTACAAAGATGTCTCGCTTCCCATCGGTCAAAAGGGCCATGCTGAAAAAAGTGTCAAAACCAGAAATGCAGGACAGGCCATGGAGAAATGGGAGCCTTGCTACACTGATGGGCGGGATGTAAATTGTCAACAGCCACTCTGGAGAAGTGTACGGTGAGTCCTGAAACGTCTAAAAAGCAAAGCTTAGAGAGCATAGGGCACTTCCACTCATGGGGGTATAATTTGGGAAAATGAAAAATCAGCAAGACACAAGCACCCCAAAGTTTAGGGCTGCTCTGTTGACAAGGACCTCCACTTCATTCCACCTTCAATATCCCAGGAAAGAGAAAAGTGGATAAAGAAGTTGTGGTCCTTATGTACAATGGAATATCACTCAGCCGTGAAATCAATGTCATAAGGCTAGTAGCAGCATGATGAGTGGATTTAGGTACGACGACTCTAAGTGAAATAAGTCACACAGAAAAGGACACTTCTCATAAGGTATCACTGATAGAGGGAATGTAAAAACCGTTACACTTGAACTGAATTACAAAACAGAACAGAGTCACACATGCAGAAAACACACTATGGCTGCTTAACGGGAAAGGTGAGGTGGGGTGATACATAAAACAAGGGTTTCAAATTAGCTCAGATACCGTTCCATAAACCCAATATGTAATAGACAAGACCTACTCCTTGCTCAGAGAACTGGACTCAACACGCCCTATTCACCGCACAAGAATATATCTGACTAGTAATAATCTTAAAACCTATGTATTGATATCTCTCTGTTAGTGTGTCAAGTGGGTAAAAAGCGGCATAAACACAGCAGTGAAAAGCAGCTAAACCCCATTATAAAAATAAATTACTTTGAAACACCCATGAAACAAAGACAGTGAAAGAGAGAGAAATTCTTACACAATGCGTTCAGGGGCTGTGATGCAACCTGGATTGACCATATCTAGACCCACAGCTGGATGAGACCTAAGGGTGGACACTGTTGCGGCTGAGAGGTTTGGTGAGGTTGGGTGAGCAAACGCAGACCCTTTAAAGTAATACTGCGTGGTACCCATCGCATGGGTCCCAAATCTCCAGGTTCAAGGGCATCTTCCTACATCGAAAACATGCATGAGATACCCAGAAGATGGTACACCGTGTGATGGGGAAAGGTTTCTAAAACGCACCTCATTTCTCATCTGCTTGTGCCCGGGTTCGCCATTCCAGCCACTTTACTAGCAATCTCCCTCCTTGGAGCATCAGCACCTTTAACCTCCTGTTCCGTACAGGTTGCAATTTGTACTGAGGATGAACGGGAAGACGTGGAACCAATGAAAGACTAGCTCTTGGTGTTGGGACAGGCACAGGTCACTCTATTTTCCCATCAGGAAGAAGAATTAACCACAGGCTCAGCCTGCCCCCCGGAACCAGAACAGGGCCTGAAGCCATCCTGCGCTTTTGCGGCCAGCTCCCTAAAAAGCGAGTTGTAAAATGGAGGTTCAGGGCACTGCAATTCACAAACCTGCAGAGTTATAAATGATAACTCTCATCCACAAATATATTGAGGGAAGGCAAAGAAGAGGATTTGAAATCAAGGCAGAATTGCAGGAAACAGATTTCAGGAGGTAGATTCGAATCGCCTTTAAAGCACATGAAAAGCGGCAAAACGTTGACAATGATGCCCTTGGCCAAAAAGGGCGTATGCGTTTTTTCCTGAATATATTCAGGAAAAAACGCATACGCCCTTTTTGGCCAACCAAGCAACCTGGAAAGGCAAATCAGCGCTACAAAGATGTCTCGCTTCCCATCGGTCAAAAGGGCCATGCTGAAAAAAGTGTCAAAACCAGAAATGCAGGACAGGCCATGGAGAAATGGGAGCCTTGCTACACTGATGGGCGGGATGTAAATTGTCAACAGCCACTCTGGAGAAGTGTACGGTGAGTCCTGAAACGTCTAAAAAGCAAAGCTTAGAGAGCATAGGGCACTTCCACTCATGGGGGTATAAATTGGGAAAATGAAAAATCAGCAAGACACAAGCACCCCAAAGTTTAGGGCTGCTCTGTTGACAAGGACCTCCACTTCATTCCACCTTCAATATCCCAGGAAAGAGAAAAGTGGATAAAGTTGTGGTCCTTATGTACAATGGAATATCACTCAGCCGTGAAATCAATGTCATAAGGCTAGTAGCAGCATGATGAGTGGATTTAGGTACGACGACTCTAAGTGAAATAAGTCACACAGAAAAGGACACTTCTCATAAGGTATCACTGATAGAGGGAATGTAAAAACCGTTACACTTGAACTGAATTACAAAACAGAACAGAGTCACACATGCAGAAAACACACTATGGCTGCTTGACGGGAAAGGTGAGGTGGGGTGATACATAAAACAAGGGTTTCAAATTAGCTCAGATACCGTTCCATAAACCCAATATGTAATAGACAAGACCTACTCCTTGCTCAGAGAACTGGACTCAACACGCCCTATTCACCGCACAAGAATATATCTGACTAGTAATAATCTTAAAACCTATGTATTGATATCTCTCTGTTAGTGTGTCAAGTGGGTAAAAAGCGGCATAAACACAGCAGTGAAAAGCAGCTAAACCCCATTATAAAAATAAATTACTTTGAAACACCCATGAAACAAAGACAGTGAAAGAGAGAGAAATTCTTACACAATGCGTTCAGGGGCTGTGATGCAACCTGGATTGACCATATCTAGACCCACAGCTGGATGAGACATAAGGGTGGACACTGTTGCGGCTGAGAGGTTTGGTGAGGTTGGGTGAGCAAACGCAGACCCTTTAAAGTAATACTGCGTGGTACCCATCGCATGGGTCCCAAATCTCCAGGTTCAAGGGCATCTTCCTACATCGAAAACATGCATGAGATACCCAGAAGATGGTACACCGTGTGATGGGGAAAGGTTTCTAAAACGCACCTCATTTCTCATCTGCTTGTGCCCGGGTTCGCCATTCCAGCCACTTTACTAGCAATCTCCCTCCTTGGAGCATCAGCACCTTTAACCTCCTGTTCCGTACAGGTTGCAATTTGTACTGAGGATGAACGGGAAGACGTGGAACCAATGAAAGACTAGCTCTTGGTGTTGGGACAGGCACAGGTCACTCTATTTTCCCATCAGGAAGAAGAATTAACCACAGGCTCAGCCTGCCCCCCGGAACCAGAACAGGGCCTGAAGCCATCCTGCGCTTTTGCGGCCAGCTCCCTAAAAAGCGAGTTGTAAAATGGAGGTTCAGGGCACTGCAATTCACAAACCTGCAGAGTTATAAATGATAACTCTCATCCACAAATATATTGAGGGAAGGCAAAGAAGAGGATTTGAAATCAAGGCAGAATTGCAGGAAACAGATTTCAGGAGGTAGATTCGAATCGCCTTTAAAGCACATGAAAAGCGGCAAAACGTTGACAATGATGCCCTTGGCCAAAAAGGGCGTATGCGTTTTTTCCTGAATATATTCAGGAAAAAACGCATACGCCCTTTTTGGCCAACCAAGCAACCTGGAAAGGCAAATCAGCGCTACAAAGATGTCTCGCTTCCCATCGGTCAAAAGGGCCATGCTGAAAAAAGTGTCAAAACCAGAAATGCAGGACAGGCCATGGAGAAATGGGAGCCTTGCTACACTGATGGGCGGGATGTAAATTGTCAACAGCCACTCTGGAGAAGTGTACGGTGAGTCCTGAAACGTCTAAAAAGCAAAGCTTAGAGAGCATAGGGCACTTCCACTCATGGGGGTATAAATTGGGAAAATGAAAAATCAGCAAGACACAAGCACCCCAAAGTTTAGGGCTGCTCTGTTGACAAGGACCTCCACTTCATTCCACCTTCAATATCCCAGGAAAGAGAAAAATGGATAAAGAAGTTGTGGTCCTTATGTACAATGGAATATCACTCAGCCGTGAAATCAATGTCATAAGGCTAGTAGCAGCATGATGAGTGGATTTAGGTACGACGACTCTAAGTGAAATAAGTCACACAGAAAAGGACACTTCTCATAAGGTATCACTGATAGAGGGAATGTAAAAACCGTTACACTTGAACTGAATTACAAAACAGAACAGAGTCACACATGCAGAAAACACACTATGGCTGCTTAACGGGAAAGGTGAGGTGGGGTGATACATAAAACAAGGGTTTCAAATTAGCTCAGATACCGTTCCATAAACCCAATATGTAATAGACAAGACCTACTCCTTGCTCAGAGAACTGGACTCAACACGCCCTATTCACCGCACAAGAATATATCTGACTAGTAATAATCTTAAAACCTATGTATTGATATCTCTCTGTTAGTGTGTCAAGTGGGTAAAAAGCGGCATAAACACAGCAGTGAAAAGCAGCTAAACCCCATTATAAAAATAAATTACTTTGAAACACCCATGAAACAAAGACAGTGAAAGAGAGAGAAATTCTTACACAATGCGTTCAGGGGCTGTGATGCAACCTGGATTGACCATATCTAGACCCACAGCTGGATGAGACATAAGGGTGGACACTGTTGCGGCTGAGAGGTTTGGTGAGGTTGGGTGAGCAAACGCAGACCCTTTAAAGTAATACTGCGTGGTACCCATCGCATGGGTCCCAAATCTCCAGGTTCAAGGGCATCTTCCTACATCGAAAACATGCATGAGATACCCAGAAGATGGTACACCGTGTGATGGGGAAAGGTTTCTAAAACGCACCTCATTTCTCATCTGCTTGTGCCCGGGTTCGCCATTCCAGCCACTTTACTAGCAATCTCCCTCCTTGGAGCATCAGCACCTTTAACCTCCTGTTCCGTACAGGTTGCAATTTGTACTGAGGATGAACGGGAAGACGTGGAACCAATGAAAGACTAGCTCTTGGTGTTGGGACAGGCACAGGTCACTCTATTTTCCCATCAGGAAGAAGAATTAACCACAGGCTCAGCCTGCCCCCCGGAACCAGAACAGGGCCTGAAGCCATCCTGCGCTTTTGCGGCCAGCTCCCTAAAAAGCGAGTTGTAAAATGGAGCTTCAGGGCACTGCAATTCACAAACCTGCAGAGTTATAAATGATAACTCTCATCCACAAATATATTGAGGGAAGGCAAAGAAGAGGATTTGAAATCAAGGCAGAATTGCAGGAAACAGATTTCAGGAGGTAGATTCGAATCGCCTTTAAAGCACATGAAAAGCGGCAAAACGTTGACAATGATGCCCTTGGCCAAAAAGGGCGTATGCGTTTTTTCCTGAATATATTCAGGAAAAAACGCATACGCCCTTTTTGGCCAACCAAGCAGCCTGGAAAGGCAAATCAGCGCTACAAAGATGTCTCGCTTCCCATCGGTCAAAAGGGCCATGCTGAAAAAAGTGTCAAAACCAGAAATGCAGGACAGGCCATGGAGAAATGGGAGCCTTGCTACACTGATGGGCGGGATGTAAATTGTCAACAGCCACTCTGGAGAAGTGTACGGTGAGTCCTGAAACGTCTAAAAAGCAAAGCTTAGAGAGCATAGGGCACTTCCACTCATGGGGGTATAAATTGGGAAAATGAAAAATCAGCAAGACACAAGCACCCCAAAGTTTAGGGCTGCTCTGTTGACAAGGACCTCCACTTCATTCCACCTTCAATATCCCAGGAAAGAGAAAAATGGATAAAGAAGTTGTGGTCCTTATGTACAATGGAATATCACTCAGCCGTGAAATCAATGTCATAAGGCTAGTAGCAGCATGATGAGTGGATTTAGGTACGACGACTCTAAGTGAAATAAGTCACACAGAAAAGGACACTTCTCATAAGGTATCACTGATAGAGGGAATGTAAAAACCGTTACACTTGAACTGAATTACAAAACAGAACAGAGTCACACATGCAGAAAACACACTATGGCTGCTTGACGGGAAAGGTGAGGTGGGGTGATACATAAAACAAGGGTTTCAAATTAGCTCAGATACCGTTCCATAAACCCAATATGTAATAGACAAGACCTACTCCTTGCTCAGAGAACTGGACTCAACACGCCCTATTCACCGCACAAGAATATATCTGACTAGTAATAATCTTAAAACCTATGTATTGATATCTCTCTGTTAGTGTGTCAAGTGGGTAAAAAGCGGCATAAACACAGCAGTGAAAAGCAGCTAAACCCCATTATAAAAATAAATTACTTTGAAACACCCATGAAACAAAGACAGTGAAAGAGAGAGAAATTCTTACACAATGCGTTCAGGGGCTGTGATGCAACCTGGATTGACCATATCTAGACCCACAGCTGGATGAGACATAAGGGTGGACACTGTTGCGGCTGAGAGGTTTGGTGAGGTTGGGTGAGCAAACGCAGACCCTTTAAAGTAATACTGCGTGGTACCCATCGCATGGGTCCCAAATCTCCAGGTTCAAGGGCATCTTCCTACATCGAAAACATGCATGAGATACCCAGAAGATGGTACACCGTGTGATGGGGAAAGGTTTCTAAAACGCACCTCATTTCTCATCTGCTTGTGCCCGGGTTCGCCATTCCAGCCACTTTACTAGCAATCTCCCTCCTTGGAGCATCAGCACCTTTAACCTCCTGTTCCGTACAGGTTGCAATTTGTACTGAGGATGAACGGGAAGACGTGGAACCAATGAAAGACTAGCTCTTGGTGTTGGGACAGGCACAGGTCACTCTATTTTCCCATCAGGAAGAAGAATTAACCACAGGCTCAGCCTGCCCCCCGGAACCAGAACAGGGCCTGAAGCCATCCTGCGCTTTTGCGGCCAGCTCCCTAAAAAGCGAGTTGTAAAATGGAGCTTCAGGGCACTGCAATTCACAAACCTGCAGAGTTATAAATGATAACTCTCATCCACAAATATATTGAGGGAAGGCAAAGAAGAGGATTTGAAATCAAGGCAGAATTGCAGGAAACAGATTTCAGGAGGTAGATTCGAATCGCCTTTAAAGCACATGAAAAGCGGCAAAACGTTGACAATGATGCCCTTGGCCAAAAAGGGCGTATGCGTTTTTTCCTGAATATATTCAGGAAAAAACGCATACGCCCTTTTTGGCCAACCAAGCAACCTGGAAAGGCAAATCAGCGCTACAAAGATGTCTCGCTTCCCATCGGTCAAAAGGGCCATGCTGAAAAAAGTGTCAAAACCAGAAATGCAGGACAGGCCATGGAGAAATGGGAGCCTTGCTACACTGATGGGCGGGATGTAAATTGTCAACAGCCACTCTGGAGAAGTGTACGGTGAGTCCTGAAACGTCTAAAAAGCAAAGCTTAGAGAGCATAGGGCACTTCCACTCATGGGGGTATAAATTGGGAAAATGAAAAATCAGCAAGACACAAGCACCCCAAAGTTTAGGGCTGCTCTGTTGACAAGGACCTCCACTTCATTCCACCTTCAATATCCCAGGAAAGAGAAAAATGGATAAAGAAGTTGTGGTCCTTATGTACAATGGAATATCACTCAGCCGTGAAATCAATGTCATAAGGCTAGTAGCAGCATGATGAGTGGATTTAGGTACGACGACTCTAAGTGAAATAAGTCACACAGAAAAGGACACTTCTCATAAGGTATCACTGATAGAGGGAATGTAAAAACCGTTACACTTGAACTGAATTACAAAACAGAACAGAGTCACACATGCAGAAAACACACTATGGCTGCTTAACGGGAAAGGTGAGGTGGGGTGATACATAAAACAAGGGTTTCAAATTAGCTCAGATACCGTTCCATAAACCCAATATGTAATAGACAAGACCTACTCCTTGCTCAGAGAACTGGACTCAACACGCCCTATTCACCGCACAAGAATATATCTGACTAGTAATAATCTTAAAACCTATGTATTGATATCTCTCTGTTAGTGTGTCAAGTGGGTAAAAAGCGGCATAAACACAGCAGTGAAAAGCAGCTAAACCCCATTATAAAAATAAATTACTTTGAAACACCCATGAAACAAAGACAGTGAAAGAGAGAGAAATTCTTACACAATGCGTTCAGGGGCTGTGATGCAACCTGGATTGACCATATCTAGACCCACAGCTGGATGAGACCTAAGGGTGGACACTGTTGCGGCTGAGAGGTTTGGTGAGGTTGGGTGAGCAAACGCAGACCCTTTAAAGTAATACTGCGTGGTACCCATCGCATGGGTCCCAAATCTCCAGGTTCAAGGGCATCTTCCTACATCGAAAACATGCATGAGATACCCAGAAGATGGTACACCGTGTGATGGGGAAAGGTTTCTAAAACGCACCTCATTTCTCATCTGCTTGTGCCCGGGTTCGCCATTCCAGCCACTTTACTAGCAATCTCCCTCCTTGGAGCATCAGCACCTTTAACCTCCTGTTCCGTACAGGTTGCAATTTGTACTGAGGATGAACGGGAAGACGTGGAACCAATGAAAGACTAGCTCTTGGTGTTGGGACAGGCACAGGTCACTCTATTTTCCCATCAGGAAGAAGAATTAACCACAGGCTCAGCCTGCCCCCCGGAACCAGAACAGGGCCTGAAGCCATCCTGCGCTTTTGCGGCCAGCTCCCTAAAAAGCGAGTTGTAAAATGGAGCTTCAGGGCACTGCAATTCACAAACCTGCAGAGTTATAAATGATAACTCTCATCCACAAATATATTGAGGGAAGGCAAAGAAGAGGATTTGAAATCAAGGCAGAATTGCAGGAAACAGATTTCAGGAGGTAGATTCGAATCGCCTTTAAAGCACATGAAAAGCGGCAAAACGTTGACAATGATGCCCTTGGCCAAAAAGGGCGTATGCGTTTTTTCCTGAATATATTCAGGAAAAAACGCATACGCCCTTTTTGGCCAACCAAGCAACCTGGAAAGGCAAATCAGCGCTACAAAGATGTCTCGCTTCCCATCGGTCAAAAGGGCCATGCTGAAAAAAGTGTCAACACCAGAAATGCAGGACAGGCCATGGAGAAATGGGAGCCTTGCTACACTGATGGGCGGGATGTAAATTGTCAACAGCCACTCTGGAGAAGTGTACGGTGAGTCCTGAAACGTCTAAAAAGCAAAGCTTAGAGAGCATAGGGCACTTCCACTCATGGGGGTATAAATTGGGAAAATGAAAAATCAGCAAGACACAAGCACCCCAAAGTTTAGGGCTGCTCTGTTGACAAGGACCTCCACTTCATTCCACCTTCAATATCCCAGGAAAGAGAAAAATGGATAAAGAAGTTGTGGTCCTTATGTACAATGGAATATCACTCAGCCGTGAAATCAATGTCATAAGGCTAGTAGCAGCATGATGAGTGGATTTAGGTACGACGACTCTAAGTGAAATAAGTCACACAGAAAAGGACACTTCTCATAAGGTATCACTGATAGAGGGAATGTAAAAACCGTTACACTTGAACTGAATTACAAAACAGAACAGAGTCACACATGCAGAAAACACACTATGGCTGCTTAACGGGAAAGGTGAGGTGGGGTGATACATAAAACAAGGGTTTCAAATTAGCTCAGATACCGTTCCATAAACCCAATATGTAATAGACAAGACCTACTCCTTGCTCAGAGAACTGGACTCAACACGCCCTATTCACCGCACAAGAATATATCTGACTAGTAATAATCTTAAAACCTATGTATTGATATCTCTCTGTTAGTGTGTCAAGTGGGTAAAAAGCGGCATAAACACAGCAGTGAAAAGCAGCTAAACCCCATTATAAAAATAAATTACTTTGAAACACCCATGAAACAAAGACAGTGAAAGAGAGAGAAATTCTTACACAATGCGTTCAGGGGCTGTGATGCAACCTGGATTGACCATATCTAGACCCACAGCTGGATGAGACATAAGGGTGGACACTGTTGCGGCTGAGAGGTTTGGTGAGGTTGGGTGAGCAAACGCAGACCCTTTAAAGTAATACTGCGTGGTACCCATCGCATGGGTCCCAAATCTCCAGGTTCAAGGGCATCTTCCTACATCGAAAACATGCATGAGATACCCAGAAGATGGTACACCGTGTGATGGGGAAAGGTTTCTAAAACGCACCTCATTTCTCATCTGCTTGTGCCCGGGTTCGCCATTCCAGCCACTTTACTAGCAATCTCCCTCCTTGGAGCATCAGCACCTTTAACCTCCTGTTCCGTACAGGTTGCAATTTGTACTGAGGATGAACGGGAAGACGTGGAACCAATGAAAGACTAGCTCTTGGTGTTGGGACAGGCACAGGTCACTCTATTTTCCCATCAGGAAGAAGAATTAACCACAGGCTCAGCCTGCCCCCCGGAACCAGAACAGGGCCTGAAGCCATCCTGCGCTTTTGCGGCCAGCTCCCTAAAAAGCGAGTTGTAAAATGGAGCTTCAGGGCACTGCAATTCACAAACCTGCAGAGTTATAAATGATAACTCTCATCCACAAATATATTGAGGGAAGGCAAAGAAGAGGATTTGAAATCAAGGCAGAATTGCAGGAAACAGATTTCAGGAGGTAGATTCGAATCGCCTTTAAAGCACATGAAAAGCGGCAAAACGTTGACAATGATGCCCTTGGCCAAAAAGGGCGTATGCGTTTTTTCCTGAATATATTCAGGAAAAAACGCATACGCCCTTTTTGGCCAACCAAGCAACCTGGAAAGGCAAATCAGCGCTACAAAGATGTCTCGCTTCCCATCGGTCAAAAGGGCCATGCTGAAAAAAGTGTCAAAACCAGAAATGCAGGACAGGCCATGGAGAAATGGGAGCCTTGCTACACTGATGGGCGGGATGTAAATTGTCAACAGCCACTCTGGAGAAGTGTACGGTGAGTCCTGAAACGTCTAAAAAGCAAAGCTTAGAGAGCATAGGGCACTTCCACTCATGGGGGTATAAATTGGGAAAATGAAAAATCAGCAAGACACAAGCACCCCAAAGTTTAGGGCTGCTCTGTTGACAAGGACCTCCACTTCATTCCACCTTCAATATCCCAGGAAAGAGAAAAATGGATAAAGAAGTTGTGGTCCTTATGTACAATGGAATATCACTCAGCCGTGAAATCAATGTCATAAGGCTAGTAGCAGCATGATGAGTGGATTTAGGTACGACGACTCTAAGTGAAATAAGTCACACAGAAAAGGACACTTCTCATAAGGTATCACTGATAGAGGGAATGTAAAAACCGTTACACTTGAACTGAATTACAAAACAGAACAGAGTCACACATGCAGAAAACACACTATGGCTGCTTAACGGGAAAGGTGAGGTGGGGTGATACATAAAACAAGGGTTTCAAATTAGCTCAGATACCGTTCCATAAACCCAATATGTAATAGACAAGACCTACTCCTTGCTCAGAGAACTGGACTCAACACGCCCTATTCACCGCACAAGAATATATCTGACTAGTAATAATCTTAAAACCTATGTATTGATATCTCTCTGTTAGTGTGTCAAGTGGGTAAAAAGCGGCATAAACACAGCAGTGAAAAGCAGCTAAACCCCATTATAAAAATAAATTACTTTGAAACACCCATGAAACAAAGACAGTGAAAGAGAGAGAAATTCTTACACAATGCGTTCAGGGGCTGTGATGCAACCTGGATTGACCATATCTAGACCCACAGCTGGATGAGACATAAGGGTGGACACTGTTGCGGCTGAGAGGTTTGGTGAGGTTGGGTGAGCAAACGCAGACCCTTTAAAGTAATACTGCGTGGTACCCATCGCATGGGTCCCAAATCTCCAGGTTCAAGGGCATCTTCCTACATCGAAAACATGCATGAGATACCCAGAAGATGGTACACCATGTGATGGGGAAAGGTTTCTAAAACGCACCTCATTTCTCATCTGCTTGTGCCCGGGTTCGCCATTCCAGCCACTTTACTAGCAATCTCCCTCCTTGGAGCATCAGCACCTTTAACCTCCTGTTCCGTACAGGTTGCAATTTGTACTGAGGATGAACGGGAAGACGTGGAACCAATGAAAGACTAGCTCTTGGTGTTGGGACAGGCACAGGTCACTCTATTTTCCCATCAGGAAGAAGAATTAACCACAGGCTCAGCCTGCCCCCCGGAACCAGAACAGGGCCTGAAGCCATCCTGCGCTTTTGCGGCCAGCTCCCTAAAAAGCGAGTTGTAAAATGGAGCTTCAGGGCACTGCAATTCACAAACCTGCAGAGTTATAAATGATAACTCTCATCCACAAATATATTGAGGGAAGGCAAAGAAGAGGATTTGAAATCAAGGCAGAATTGCAGGAAACAGATTTCAGGAGGTAGATTCGAATCGCCTTTAAAGCACATGAAAAGCGGCAAAACGTTGACAATGATGCCCTTGGCCAAAAAGGGCGTATGCGTTTTTTCCTGAATATATTCAGGAAAAAACGCATACGCCCTTTTTGGCCAACCAAGCAACCTGGAAAGGCAAATCAGCGCTACAAAGATGTCTCGCTTCCCATCGGTCAAAAGGGCCATGCTGAAAAAAGTGTCAAAACCAGAAATGCAGGACAGGCCATGGAGAAATGGGAGCCTTGCTACACTGATGGGCGGGATGTAAATTGTCAACAGCCACTCTGGAGAAGTGTACGGTGAGTCCTGAAACGTCTAAAAAGCAAAGCTTAGAGAGCATAGGGCACTTCCACTCATGGGGGTATAAATTGGGAAAATGAAAAATCAGCAAGACACAAGCACCCCAAAGTTTAGGGCTGCTCTGTTGACAAGGACCTCCACTTCATTCCACCTTCAATATCCCAGGAAAGAGAAAAATGGATAAAGAAGTTGTGGTCCTTATGTACAATGGAATATCACTCAGCCGTGAAATCAATGTCATAAGGCTAGTAGCAGCATGATGAGTGGATTTAGGTACGACGACTCTAAGTGAAATAAGTCACACAGAAAAGGACACTTCTCATAAGGTATCACTGATAGAGGGAATGTAAAAACCGTTACACTTGAACTGAATTACAAAACAGAACAGAGTCACACATGCAGAAAACACACTATGGCTGCTTAACGGGAAAGGTGAGGTGGGGTGATACATAAAACAAGGGTTTCAAATTAGCTCAGATACCGTTCCATAAACCCAATATGTAATAGACAAGACCTACTCCTTGCTCAGAGAACTGGACTCAACACGCCCTATTCACCGCACAAGAATATATCTGACTAGTAATAATCTTAAAACCTATGTATTGATATCTCTCTGTTAGTGTGTCAAGTGGGTAAAAAGCGGCATAAACACAGCAGTGAAAAGCAGCTAAACCCCATTATAAAAATAAATTACTTTGAAACACCCATGAAACAAAGACAGTGAAAGAGAGAGAAATTCTTACACAATGCGTTCAGGGGCTGTGATGCAACCTGGATTGACCATATCTAGACCCACAGCTGGATGAGACATAAGGGTGGACACTGTTGCGGCTGAGAGGTTTGGTGAGGTTGGGTGAGCAAACGCAGACCCTTTAAAGTAATACTGCGTGGTACCCATCGCATGGGTCCCAAATCTCCAGGTTCAAGGGCATCTTCCTACATCGAAAACATGCATGAGATACCCAGAAGATGGTACACCGTGTGATGGGGAAAGGTTTCTAAAACGCACCTCATTTCTCATCTGCTTGTGCCCGGGTTCGCCATTCCAGCCACTTTACTAGCAATCTCCCTCCTTGGAGCATCAGCACCTTTAACCTCCTGTTCCGTACAGGTTGCAATTTGTACTGAGGATGAACGGGAAGACGTGGAACCAATGAAAGACTAGCTCTTGGTGTTGGGACAGGCACAGGTCACTCTATTTTCCCATCAGGAAGAAGAATTAACCACAGGCTCAGCCTGCCCCCCGGAACCAGAACAGGGCCTGAAGCCATCCTGCGCTTTTGCGGCCAGCTCCCTAAAAAGCGAGTTGTAAAATGGAGCTTCAGGGCACTGCAATTCACAAACCTGCAGAGTTATAAATGATAACTCTCATCCACAAATATATTGAGGGAAGGCAAAGAAGAGGATTTGAAATCAAGGCAGAATTGCAGGAAACAGATTTCAGGAGGTAGATTCGAATCGCCTTTAAAGCACATGAAAAGCGGCAAAACGTTGACAATGATGCCCTTGGCCAAAAAGGGCGTATGCGTTTTTTCCTGAATATATTCAGGAAAAAACGCATACGCCCTTTTTGGCCAACCAAGCAACCTGGAAAGGCAAATCAGCGCTACAAAGATGTCTCGCTTCCCATCGGTCAAAAGGGCCATGCTGAAAAAAGTGTCAAAACCAGAAATGCAGGACAGGCCATGGAGAAATGGGAGCCTTGCTACACTGATGGGCGGGATGTAAATTGTCAACAGCCACTCTGGAGAAGTGTACGGTGAGTCCTGAAACGTCTAAAAAGCAAAGCTTAGAGAGCATAGGGCACTTCCACTCATGGGGGTATAAATTGGGAAAATGAAAAATCAGCAAGACACAAGCACCCCAAAGTTTAGGGCTGCTCTGTTGACAAGGACCTCCACTTCATTCCACCTTCAATATCCCAGGAAAGAGAAAAATGGATAAAGAAGTTGTGGTCCTTATGTACAATGGAATATCACTCAGCCGTGAAATCAATGTCATAAGGCTAGTAGCAGCATGATGAGTGGATTTAGGTACGACGACTCTAAGTGAAATAAGTCACACAGAAAAGGACACTTCTCATAAGGTATCACTGATAGAGGGAATGTAAAAACCGTTACACTTGAACTGAATTACAAAACAGAACAGAGTCACACATGCAGAAAACACACTATGGCTGCTTAACGGGAAAGGTGAGGTGGGGTGATACATAAAACAAGGGTTTCAAATTAGCTCAGATACCGTTCCATAAACCCAATATGTAATAGACAAGACCTACTCCTTGCTCAGAGAACTGGACTCAACACGCCCTATTCACCGCACAAGAATATATCTGACTAGTAATAATCTTAAAACCTATGTATTGATATCTCTCTGTTAGTGTGTCAAGTGGGTAAAAAGCGGCATAAACACAGCAGTGAAAAGCAGCTAAACCCCATTATAAAAATAAATTACTTTGAAACACCCATGAAACAAAGACAGTGAAAGAGAGAGAAATTCTTACACAATGCGTTCAGGGGCTGTGATGCAACCTGGATTGACCATATCTAGACCCACAGCTGGATGAGACATAAGGGTGGACACTGTTGCGGCTGAGAGGTTTGGTGAGGTTGGGTGAGCAAACGCAGACCCTTTAAAGTAATACTGCGTGGTACCCATCGCATGGGTCCCAAATCTCCAGGTTCAAGGGCATCTTCCTACATCGAAAACATGCATGAGATACCCAGAAGATGGTACACCGTGTGATGGGGAAAGGTTTCTAAAACGCACCTCATTTCTCATCTGCTTGTGCCCGGGTTCGCCATTCCAGCCACTTTACTAGCAATCTCCCTCCTTGGAGCATCAGCACCTTTAACCTCCTGTTCCGTACAGGTTGCAATTTGTACTGAGGATGAACGGGAAGACGTGGAACCAATGAAAGACTAGCTCTTGGTGTTGGGACAGGCACAGGTCACTCTATTTTCCCATCAGGAAGAAGAATTAACCACAGGCTCAGCCTGCCCCCCGGAACCAGAACAGGGCCTGAAGCCATCCTGCGCTTTTGCGGCCAGCTCCCTAAAAAGCGAGTTGTAAAATGGAGCTTCAGGGCACTGCAATTCACAAACCTGCAGAGTTATAAATGATAACTCTCATCCACAAATATATTGAGGGAAGGCAAAGAAGAGGATTTGAAATCAAGGCAGAATTGCAGGAAACAGATTTCAGGAGGTAGATTCGAATCGCCTTTAAAGCACATGAAAAGCGGCAAAACGTTGACAATGATGCCCTTGGCCAAAAAGGGCGTATGCGTTTTTTCCTGAATATATTCAGGAAAAAACGCATACGCCCTTTTTGGCCAACCAAGCAACCTGGAAAGGCAAATCAGCGCTACAAAGATGTCTCGCTTCCCATCGGTCAAAAGGGCCATGCTGAAAAAAGTGTCAAAACCAGAAATGCAGGACAGGCCATGGAGAAATGGGAGCCTTGCTACACTGATGGGCGGGATGTAAATTGTCAACAGCCACTCTGGAGAAGTGTACGGTGAGTCCTGAAACGTCTAAAAAGCAAAGCTTAGAGAGCATAGGGCACTTCCACTCATGGGGGTATAAATTGGGAAAATGAAAAATCAGCAAGACACAAGCACCCCAAAGTTTAGGGCTGCTCTGTTGACAAGGACCTCCACTTCATTCCACCTTCAATATCCCAGGAAAGAGAAAAATGGATAAAGAAGTTGTGGTCCTTATGTACAATGGAATATCACTCAGCCGTGAAATCAATGTCATAAGGCTAGTAGCAGCATGATGAGTGGATTTAGGTACGACGACTCTAAGTGAAATAAGTCACACAGAAAAGGACACTTCTCATAAGGTATCACTGATAGAGGGAATGTAAAAACCGTTACACTTGAACTGAATTACAAAACAGAACAGAGTCACACATGCAGAAAACACACTATGGCTGCTTAACGGGAAAGGTGAGGTGGGGTGATACATAAAACAAGGGTTTCAAATTAGCTCAGATACCGTTCCATAAACCCAATATGTAATAGACAAGACCTACTCCTTGCTCAGAGAACTGGACTCAACACGCCCTATTCACCGCACAAGAATATATCTGACTAGTAATAATCTTAAAACCTATGTATTGATATCTCTCTGTTAGTGTGTCAAGTGGGTAAAAAGCGGCATAAACACAGCAGTGAAAAGCAGCTAAACCCCATTATAAAAATAAATTACTTTGAAACACCCATGAAACAAAGACAGTGAAAGAGAGAGAAATTCTTACACAATGCGTTCAGGGGCTGTGATGCAACCTGGATTGACCATATCTAGACCCACAGCTGGATGAGACATAAGGGTGGACACTGTTGCGGCTGAGAGGTTTGGTGAGGTTGGGTGAGCAAACGCAGACCCTTTAAAGTAATACTGCGTGGTACCCATCGCATGGGTCCCAAATCTCCAGGTTCAAGGGCATCTTCCTACATCGAAAACATGCATGAGATACCCAGAAGATGGTACACCGTGTGATGGGGAAAGGTTTCTAAAACGCACCTCATTTCTCATCTGCTTGTGCCCGGGTTCGCCATTCCAGCCACTTTACTAGCAATCTCCCTCCTTGGAGCATCAGCACCTTTAACCTCCTGTTCCGTACAGGTTGCAATTTGTACTGAGGATGAACGGGAAGACGTGGAACCAATGAAAGACTAGCTCTTGGTGTTGGGACAGGCACAGGTCACTCTATTTTCCCATCAGGAAGAAGAATTAACCACAGGCTCAGCCTGCCCCCCGGAACCAGAACAGGGCCTGAAGCCATCCTGCGCTTTTGCGGCCAGCTCCCTAAAAAGCGAGTTGTAAAATGGAGCTTCAGGGCACTGCAATTCACAAACCTGCAGAGTTATAAATGATAACTCTCATCCACAAATATATTGAGGGAAGGCAAAGAAGAGGATTTGAAATCAAGGCAGAATTGCAGGAAACAGATTTCAGGAGGTAGATTCGAATCGCCTTTAAAGCACATGAAAAGCGGCAAAACGTTGACAATGATGCCCTTGGCCAAAAAGGGCGTATGCGTTTTTTCCTGAATATATTCAGGAAAAAACGCATACGCCCTTTTTGGCCAACCAAGCAACCTGGAAAGGCAAATCAGCGCTACAAAGATGTCTCGCTTCCCATCGGTCAAAAGGGCCATGCTGAAAAAAGTGTCAAAACCAGAAATGCAGGACAGGCCATGGAGAAATGGGAGCCTTGCTACACTGATGGGCGGGATGTAAATTGTCAACAGCCACTCTGGAGAAGTGTACGGTGAGTCCTGAAACGTCTAAAAAGCAAAGCTTAGAGAGCATAGGGCACTTCCACTCATGGGGGTATAAATTGGGAAAATGAAAAATCAGCAAGACACAAGCACCCCAAAGTTTAGGGCTGCTCTGTTGACAAGGACCTCCACTTCATTCCACCTTCAATATCCCAGGAAAGAGAAAAATGGATAAAGAAGTTGTGGTCCTTATGTACAATGGAATATCACTCAGCCGTGAAATCAATGTCATAAGGCTAGTAGCAGCATGATGAGTGGATTTAGGTACGACGACTCTAAGTGAAATAAGTCACACAGAAAAGGACACTTCTCATAAGGTATCACTGATAGAGGGAATGTAAAAACCGTTACACTTGAACTGAATTACAAAACAGAACAGAGTCACACATGCAGAAAACACACTATGGCTGCTTAACGGGAAAGGTGAGGTGGGGTGATACATAAAACAAGGGTTTCAAATTAGCTCAGATACCGTTCCATAAACCCAATATGTAATAGACAAGACCTACTCCTTGCTCAGAGAACTGGACTCAACACGCCCTATTCACCGCACAAGAATATATCTGACTAGTAATAATCTTAAAACCTATGTATTGATATCTCTCTGTTAGTGTGTCAAGTGGGTAAAAAGCGGCATAAACACAGCAGTGAAAAGCAGCTAAACCCCATTATAAAAATAAATTACTTTGAAACACCCATGAAACAAAGACAGTGAAAGAGAGAGAAATTCTTACACAATGCGTTCAGGGGCTGTGATGCAACCTGGATTGACCATATCTAGACCCACAGCTGGATGAGACATAAGGGTGGACACTGTTGCGGCTGAGAGGTTTGGTGAGGTTGGGTGAGCAAACGCAGACCCTTTAAAGTAATACTGCGTGGTACCCATCGCATGGGTCCCAAATCTCCAGGTTCAAGGGCATCTTCCTACATCGAAAACATGCATGAGATACCCAGAAGATGGTACACCGTGTGATGGGGAAAGGTTTCTAAAACGCACCTCATTTCTCATCTGCTTGTGCCCGGGTTCGCCATTCCAGCCACTTTACTAGCAATCTCCCTCCTTGGAGCATCAGCACCTTTAACCTCCTGTTCCGTACAGGTTGCAATTTGTACTGAGGATGAACGGGAAGACGTGGAACCAATGAAAGACTAGCTCTTGGTGTTGGGACAGGCACAGGTCACTCTATTTTCCCATCAGGAAGAAGAATTAACCACAGGCTCAGCCTGCCCCCCGGAACCAGAACAGGGCCTGAAGCCATCCTGCGCTTTTGCGGCCAGCTCCCTAAAAAGCGAGTTGTAAAATGGAGGTTCAGGGCACTGCAATTCACAAACCTGCAGAGTTATAAATGATAACTCTCATCCACAAATATATTGAGGGAAGGCAAAGAAGAGGATTTGAAATCAAGGCAGAATTGCAGGAAACAGATTTCAGGAGGTAGATTCGAATCGCCTTTAAAGCACATGAAAAGCGGCAAAACGTTGACAATGATGCCCTTGGCCAAAAAGGGCGTATGCGTTTTTTCCTGAATATATTCAGGAAAAAACGCATACGCCCTTTTTGGCCAACCAAGCAACCTGGAAAGGCAAATCAGCGCTACAAAGATGTCTCGCTTCCCATCGGTCAAAAGGGCCATGCTGAAAAAAGTGTCAAAACCAGAAATGCAGGACAGGCCATGGAGAAATGGGAGCCTTGCTACACTGATGGGCGGGATGTAAATTGTCAACAGCCACTCTGGAGAAGTGTACGGTGAGTCCTGAAACGTCTAAAAAGCAAAGCTTAGAGAGCATAGGGCACTTCCACTCATGGGGGTATAATTTGGGAAAATGAAAAATCAGCAAGACACAAGCACCCCAAAGTTTAGGGCTGCTCTGTTGACAAGGACCTCCACTTCATTCCACCTTCAATATCCCAGGAAAGAGAAAAATGGATAAAGAAGTTGTGGTCCTTATGTACAATGGAATATCACTCAGCCGTGAAATCAATGTCATAAGGCTAGTAGCAGCATGATGAGTGGATTTAGGTACGACGACTCTAAGTGAAATAAGTCACACAGAAAAGGACACTTCTCATAAGGTATCACTGATAGAGGGAATGTAAAAACCGTTACACTTGAACTGAATTACAAAACAGAACAGAGTCACACATGCAGAAAACACACTATGGCTGCTTAACGGGAAAGGTGAGGTGGGGTGATACATAAAACAAGGGTTTCAAATTAGCTCAGATACCGTTCCATAAACCCAATATGTAATAGACAAGACCTACTCCTTGCTCAGAGAACTGGACTCAACACGCCCTATTCACCGCACAAGAATATATCTGACTAGTAATAATCTTAAAACCTATGTATTGATATCTCTCTGTTAGTGTGTCAAGTGGGTAAAAAGCGGCATAAACACAGCAGTGAAAAGCAGCTAAACCCCATTATAAAAATAAATTACTTTGAAACACCCATGAAACAAAGACAGTGAAAGAGAGAGAAATTCTTACACAATGCGTTCAGGGGCTGTGATGCAACCTGGATTGACCATATCTAGACCCACAGCTGGATGAGACATAAGGGTGGACACTGTTGCGGCTGAGAGGTTTGGTGAGGTTGGGTGAGCAAACGCAGACCCTTTAAAGTAATACTGCGTGGTACCCATCGCATGGGTCCCAAATCTCCAGGTTCAAGGGCATCTTCCTACATCGAAAACATGCATGAGATACCCAGAAGATGGTACACCGTGTGATGGGGAAAGGTTTCTAAAACGCACCTCATTTCTCATCTGCTTGTGCCCGGGTTCGCCATTCCAGCCACTTTACTAGCAATCTCCCTCCTTGGAGCATCAGCACCTTTAACCTCCTGTTCCGTACAGGTTGCAATTTGTACTGAGGATGAACGGGAAGACGTGGAACCAATGAAAGACTAGCTCTTGGTGTTGGGACAGGCACAGGTCACTCTATTTTCCCATCAGGAAGAAGAATTAACCACAGGCTCAGCCTGCCCCCCGGAACCAGAACAGGGCCTGAAGCCATCCTGCGCTTTTGCGGCCAGCTCCCTAAAAAGCGAGTTGTAAAATGGAGGTTCAGGGCACTGCAATTCACAAACCTGCAGAGTTATAAATGATAACTCTCATCCACAAATATATTGAGGGAAGGCAAAGAAGAGGATTTGAAATCAAGGCAGAATTGCAGGAAACAGATTTCAGGAGGTAGATTCGAATCGCCTTTAAAGCACATGAAAAGCGGCAAAACGTTGACAATGATGCCCTTGGCCAAAAAGGGCGTATGCGTTTTTTCCTGAATATATTCAGGAAAAAACGCATACGCCCTTTTTGGCCAACCAAGCAACCTGGAAAGGCAAATCAGCGCTACAAAGATGTCTCGCTTCCCATCGGTCAAAAGGGCCATGCTGAAAAAAGTGTCAAAACCAGAAATGCAGGACAGGCCATGGAGAAATGGGAGCCTTGCTACACTGATGGGCGGGATGTAAATTGTCAACAGCCACTCTGGAGAAGTGTACGGTGAGTCCTGAAACGTCTAAAAAGCAAAGCTTAGAGAGCATAGGGCACTTCCACTCATGGGGGTATAAATTGGGAAAATGAAAAATCAGCAAGACACAAGCACCCCAAAGTTTAGGGCTGCTCTGTTGACAAGGACCTCCACTTCATTCCACCTTCAATATCCCAGGAAAGAGAAAAATGGATAAAGAAGTTGTGGTCCTTATGTACAATGGAATATCACTCAGCCGTGAAATCAATGTCATAAGGCTAGTAGCAGCATGATGAGTGGATTTAGGTACGACGACTCTAAGTGAAATAAGTCACACAGAAAAGGACACTTCTCATAAGGTATCACTGATAGAGGGAATGTAAAAACCGTTACACTTGAACTGAATTACAAAACAGAACAGAGTCACACATGCAGAAAACACACTATGGCTGCTTAACGGGAAAGGTGAGGTGGGGTGATACATAAAACAAGGGTTTCAAATTAGCTCAGATACCGTTCCATAAACCCAATATGTAATAGACAAGACCTACTCCTTGCTCAGAGAACTGGACTCAACACGCCCTATTCACCGCACAAGAATATATCTGACTAGTAATAATCTTAAAACCTATGTATTGATATCTCTCTGTTAGTGTGTCAAGTGGGTAAAAAGCGGCATAAACACAGCAGTGAAAAGCAGCTAAACCCCATTATAAAAATAAATTACTTTGAAACACCCATGAAACAAAGACAGTGAAAGAGAGAGAAATTCTTACACAATGCGTTCAGGGGCTGTGATGCAACCTGGATTGACCATATCTAGACCCACAGCTGGATGAGACATAAGGGTGGACACTGTTGCGGCTGAGAGGTTTGGTGAGGTTGGGTGAGCAAACGCAGACCCTTTAAAGTAATACTGCGTGGTACCCATCGCATGGGTCCCAAATCTCCAGGTTCAAGGGCATCTTCCTACATCGAAAACATGCATGAGATACCCAGAAGATGGTACACCGTGTGATGGGGAAAGGTTTCTAAAACGCACCTCATTTCTCATCTGCTTGTGCCCGGGTTCGCCATTCCAGCCACTTTACTAGCAATCTCCCTCCTTGGAGCATCAGCACCTTTAACCTCCTGTTCCGTACAGGTTGCAATTTGTACTGAGGATGAACGGGAAGACGTGGAACCAATGAAAGACTAGCTCTTGGTGTTGGGACAGGCACAGGTCACTCTATTTTCCCATCAGGAAGAAGAATTAACCACAGGCTCAGCCTGCCCCCCGGAACCAGAACAGGGCCTGAAGCCATCCTGCGCTTTTGCGGCCAGCTCCCTAAAAAGCGAGTTGTAAAATGGAGGTTCAGGGCACTGCAATTCACAAACCTGCAGAGTTATAAATGATAACTCTCATCCACAAATATATTGAGGGAAGGCAAAGAAGAGGATTTGAAATCAAGGCAGAATTGCAGGAAACAGATTTCAGGAGGTAGATTCGAATCGCCTTTAAAGCACATGAAAAGCGGCAAAACGTTGACAATGATGCCCTTGGCCAAAAAGGGCGTATGCGTTTTTTCCTGAATATATTCAGGAAAAAACGCATACGCCCTTTTTGGCCAACCAAGCAACCTGGAAAGGCAAATCAGCGCTACAAAGATGTCTCGCTTCCCATCGGTCAAAAGGGCCATGCTGAAAAAAGTGTCAAAACCAGAAATGCAGGACAGGCCATGGAGAAATGGGAGCCTTGCTACACTGATGGGCGGGATGTAAATTGTCAACAGCCACTCTGGAGAAGTGTACGGTGAGTCCTGAAACGTCTAAAAAGCAAAGCTTAGAGAGCATAGGGCACTTCCACTCATGGGGGTATAAATTGGGAAAATGAAAAATCAGCAAGACACAAGCACCCCAAAGTTTAGGGCTGCTCTGTTGACAAGGACCTCCACTTCATTCCACCTTCAATATCCCAGGAAAGAGAAAAATGGATAAAGAAGTTGTGGTCCTTATGTACAATGGAATATCACTCAGCCGTGAAATCAATGTCATAAGGCTAGTAGCAGCATGATGAGTGGATTTAGGTACGACGACTCTAAGTGAAATAAGTCACACAGAAAAGGACACTTCTCATAAGGTATCACTGATAGAGGGAATGTAAAAACCGTTACACTTGAACTGAATTACAAAACAGAACAGAGTCACACATGCAGAAAACACACTATGGCTGCTTAACGGGAAAGGTGAGGTGGGGTGATACATAAAACAAGGGTTTCAAATTAGCTCAGATACCGTTCCATAAACCCAATATGTAATAGACAAGACCTACTCCTTGCTCAGAGAACTGGACTCAACACGCCCTATTCACCGCACAAGAATATATCTGACTAGTAATAATCTTAAAACCTATGTATTGATATCTCTCTGTTAGTGTGTCAAGTGGGTAAAAAGCGGCATAAACACAGCAGTGAAAAGCAGCTAAACCCCATTATAAAAATAAATTACTTTGAAACACCCATGAAACAAAGACAGTGAAAGAGAGAGAAATTCTTACACAATGCGTTCAGGGGCTGTGATGCAACCTGGATTGACCATATCTAGACCCACAGCTGGATGAGACCTAAGGGTGGACACTGTTGCGGCTGAGAGGTTTGGTGAGGTTGGGTGAGCAAACGCAGACCCTTTAAAGTAATACTGCGTGGTACCCATCGCATGGGTCCCAAATCTCCAGGTTCAAGGGCATCTTCCTACATCGAAAACATGCATGAGATACCCAGAAGATGGTACACCGTGTGATGGGGAAAGGTTTCTAAAACGCACCTCATTTCTCATCTGCTTGTGCCCGGGTTCGCCATTCCAGCCACTTTACTAGCAATCTCCCTCCTTGGAGCATCAGCACCTTTAACCTCCTGTTCCGTACAGGTTGCAATTTGTACTGAGGATGAACGGGAAGACGTGGAACCAATGAAAGACTAGCTCTTGGTGTTGGGACAGGCACAGGTCACTCTATTTTCCCATCAGGAAGAAGAATTAACCACAGGCTCAGCCTGCCCCCCGGAACCAGAACAGGGCCTGAAGCCATCCTGCGCTTTTGCGGCCAGCTCCCTAAAAAGCGAGTTGTAAAATGGAGCTTCAGGGCACTGCAATTCACAAACCTGCAGAGTTATAAATGATAACTCTCATCCACAAATATATTGAGGGAAGGCAAAGAAGAGGATTTGAAATCAAGGCAGAATTGCAGGAAACAGATTTCAGGAGGTAGATTCGAATCGCCTTTAAAGCACATGAAAAGCGGCAAAACGTTGACAATGATGCCCTTGGCCAAAAAGGGCGTATGCGTTTTTTCCTGAATATATTCAGGAAAAAACGCATACGCCCTTTTTGGCCAACCAAGCAACCTGGAAAGGCAAATCAGCGCTACAAAGATGTCTCGCTTCCCATCGGTCAAAAGGGCCATGCTGAAAAAAGTGTCAAAACCAGAAATGCAGGACAGGCCATGGAGAAATGGGAGCCTTGCTACACTGATGGGCGGGATGTAAATTGTCAACAGCCACTCTGGAGAAGTGTACGGTGAGTCCTGAAACGTCTAAAAAGCAAAGCTTAGAGAGCATAGGGCACTTCCACTCATGGGGGTATAAATTGGGAAAATGAAAAATCAGCAAGACACAAGCACCCCAAAGTTTAGGGCTGCTCTGTTGACAAGGACCTCCACTTCATTCCACCTTCAATATCCCAGGAAAGAGAAAAATGGATAAAGAAGTTGTGGTCCTTATGTACAATGGAATATCACTCAGCCGTGAAATCAATGTCATAAGGCTAGTAGCAGCATGATGAGTGGATTTAGGTACGACGACTCTAAGTGAAATAAGTCACACAGAAAAGGACACTTCTCATAAGGTATCACTGATAGAGGGAATGTAAAAACCGTTACACTTGAACTGAATTACAAAACAGAACAGAGTCACACATGCAGAAAACACACTATGGCTGCTTAACGGGAAAGGTGAGGTGGGGTGATACATAAAACAAGGGTTTCAAATTAGCTCAGATACCGTTCCATAAACCCAATATGTAATAGACAAGACCTACTCCTTGCTCAGAGAACTGGACTCAACACGCCCTATTCACCGCACAAGAATATATCTGACTAGTAATAATCTTAAAACCTATGTATTGATATCTCTCTGTTAGTGTGTCAAGTGGGTAAAAAGCGGCATAAACACAGCAGTGAAAAGCAGCTAAACCCCATTATAAAAATAAATTACTTTGAAACACCCATGAAACAAAGACAGTGAAAGAGAGAGAAATTCTTACACAATGCGTTCAGGGGCTGTGATGCAACCTGGATTGACCATATCTAGACCCACAGCTGGATGAGACCTAAGGGTGGACACTGTTGCGGCTGAGAGGTTTGGTGAGGTTGGGTGAGCAAACGCAGACCCTTTAAAGTAATACTGCGTGGTACCCATCGCATGGGTCCCAAATCTCCAGGTTCAAGGGCATCTTCCTACATCGAAAACATGCATGAGATACCCAGAAGATGGTACACCGTGTGATGGGGAAAGGTTTCTAAAACGCACCTCATTTCTCATCTGCTTGTGCCCGGGTTCGCCATTCCAGCCACTTTACTAGCAATCTCCCTCCTTGGAGCATCAGCACCTTTAACCTCCTGTTCCGTACAGGTTGCAATTTGTACTGAGGATGAACGGGAAGACGTGGAACCAATGAAAGACTAGCTCTTGGTGTTGGGACAGGCACAGGTCACTCTATTTTCCCATCAGGAAGAAGAATTAACCACAGGCTCAGCCTGCCCCCCGGAACCAGAACAGGGCCTGAAGCCATCCTGCGCTTTTGCGGCCAGCTCCCTAAAAAGCGAGTTGTAAAATGGAGCTTCAGGGCACTGCAATTCACAAACCTGCAGAGTTATAAATGATAACTCTCATCCACAAATATATTGAGGGAAGGCAAAGAAGAGGATTTGAAATCAAGGCAGAATTGCAGGAAACAGATTTCAGGAGGTAGATTCGAATCGCCTTTAAAGCACATGAAAAGCGGCAAAACGTTGACAATGATGCCCTTGGCCAAAAAGGGCGTATGCGTTTTTTCCTGAATATATTCAGGAAAAAACGCATACGCCCTTTTTGGCCAACCAAGCAGCCTGGAAAGGCAAATCAGCGCTACAAAGATGTCTCGCTTCCCATCGGTCAAAAGGGCCATGCTGAAAAAAGTGTCAAAACCAGAAATGCAGGACAGGCCATGGAGAAATGGGAGCCTTGCTACACTGATGGGCGGGATGTAAATTGTCAACAGCCACTCTGGAGAAGTGTACGGTGAGTCCTGAAACGTCTAAAAAGCAAAGCTTAGAGAGCATAGGGCACTTCCACTCATGGGGGTATAAATTGGGAAAATGAAAAATCAGCAAGACACAAGCACCCCAAAGTTTAGGGCTGCTCTGTTGACAAGGACCTCCACTTCATTCCACCTTCAATATCCCAGGAAAGAGAAAAATGGATAAAGAAGTTGTGGTCCTTATGTACAATGGAATATCACTCAGCCGTGAAATCAATGTCATAAGGCTAGTAGCAGCATGATGAGTGGATTTAGGTACGACGACTCTAAGTGAAATAAGTCACACAGAAAAGGACACTTCTCATAAGGTATCACTGATAGAGGGAATGTAAAAACCGTTACACTTGAACTGAATTACAAAACAGAACAGAGTCACACATGCAGAAAACACACTATGGCTGCTTAACGGGAAAGGTGAGGTGGGGTGATACATAAAACAAGGGTTTCAAATTAGCTCAGATACCGTTCCATAAACCCAATATGTAATAGACAAGACCTACTCCTTGCTCAGAGAACTGGACTCAACACGCCCTATTCACCGCACAAGAATATATCTGACTAGTAATAATCTTAAAACCTATGTATTGATATCTCTCTGTTAGTGTGTCAAGTGGGTAAAAAGCGGCATAAACACAGCAGTGAAAAGCAGCTAAACCCCATTATAAAAATAAATTACTTTGAAACACCCATGAAACAAAGACAGTGAAAGAGAGAGAAATTCTTACACAATGCGTTCAGGGGCTGTGATGCAACCTGGATTGACCATATCTAGACCCACAGCTGGATGAGACCTAAGGGTGGACACTGTTGCGGCTGAGAGGTTTGGTGAGGTTGGGTGAGCAAACGCAGACCCTTTAAAGTAATACTGCGTGGTACCCATCGCATGGGTCCCAAATCTCCAGGTTCAAGGGCATCTTCCTACATCGAAAACATGCATGAGATACCCAGAAGATGGTACACCGTGTGATGGGGAAAGGTTTCTAAAACGCACCTCATTTCTCATCTGCTTGTGCCCGGGTTCGCCATTCCAGCCACTTTACTAGCAATCTCCCTCCTTGGAGCATCAGCACCTTTAACCTCCTGTTCCGTACAGGTTGCAATTTGTACTGAGGATGAACGGGAAGACGTGGAACCAATGAAAGACTAGCTCTTGGTGTTGGGACAGGCACAGGTCACTCTATTTTCCCATCAGGAAGAAGAATTAACCACAGGCTCAGCCTGCCCCCCGGAACCAGAACAGGGCCTGAAGCCATCCTGCGCTTTTGCGGCCAGCTCCCTAAAAAGCGAGTTGTAAAATGGAGCTTCAGGGCACTGCAATTCACAAACCTGCAGAGTTATAAATGATAACTCTCATCCACAAATATATTGAGGGAAGGCAAAGAAGAGGATTTGAAATCAAGGCAGAATTGCAGGAAACAGATTTCAGGAGGTAGATTCGAATCGCCTTTAAAGCACATGAAAAGCGGCAAAACGTTGACAATGATGCCCTTGGCCAAAAAGGGCGTATGCGTTTTTTCCTGAATATATTCAGGAAAAAACGCATACGCCCTTTTTGGCCAACCAAGCAACCTGGAAAGGCAAATCAGCGCTACAAAGATGTCTCGCTTCCCATCGGTCAAAAGGGCCATGCTGAAAAAAGTGTCAAAACCAGAAATGCAGGACAGGCCATGGAGAAATGGGAGCCTTGCTACACTGATGGGCGGGATGTAAATTGTCAACAGCCACTCTGGAGAAGTGTACGGTGAGTCCTGAAACGTCTAAAAAGCAAAGCTTAGAGAGCATAGGGCACTTCCACTCATGGGGGTATAAATTGGGAAAATGAAAAATCAGCAAGACACAAGCACCCCAAAGTTTAGGGCTGCTCTGTTGACAAGGACCTCCACTTCATTCCACCTTCAATATCCCAGGAAAGAGAAAAATGGATAAAGAAGTTGTGGTCCTTATGTACAATGGAATATCACTCAGCCGCGAAATCAATGTCATAAGGCTAGTAGCAGCATGATGAGTGGATTTAGGTACGACGACTCTAAGTGAAATAAGTCACACAGAAAAGGACACTTCTCATAAGGTATCACTGATAGAGGGAATGTAAAAACCGTTACACTTGAACTGAATTACAAAACAGAACAGAGTCACACATGCAGAAAACACACTATGGCTGCTTAACGGGAAAGGTGAGGTGGGGTGATACATAAAACAAGGGTTTCAAATTAGCTCAGATACCGTTCCATAAACCCAATATGTAATAGACAAGACCTACTCCTTGCTCAGAGAACTGGACTCAACACGCCCTATTCACCGCACAAGAATATATCTGACTAGTAATAATCTTAAAACCTATGTATTGATATCTCTCTGTTAGTGTGTCAAGTGGGTAAAAAGCGGCATAAACACAGCAGTGAAAAGCAGCTAAACCCCATTATAAAAATAAATTACTTTGAAACACCCATGAAACAAAGACAGTGAAAGAGAGAGAAATTCTTACACAATGCGTTCAGGGGCTGTGATGCAACCTGGATTGACCATATCTAGACCCACAGCTGGATGAGACATAAGGGTGGACACTGTTGCGGCTGAGAGGTTTGGTGAGGTTGGGTGAGCAAACGCAGACCCTTTAAAGTAATACTGCGTGGTACCCATCGCATGGGTCCCAAATCTCCAGGTTCAAGGGCATCTTCCTACATCGAAAACATGCATGAGATACCCAGAAGATGGTACACCGTGTGATGGGGAAAGGTTTCTAAAACGCACCTCATTTCTCATCTGCTTGTGCCCGGGTTCGCCATTCCAGCCACTTTACTAGCAATCTCCCTCCTTGGAGCATCAGCACCTTTAACCTCCTGTTCCGTACAGGTTGCAATTTGTACTGAGGATGAACGGGAAGACGTGGAACCAATGAAAGACTAGCTCTTGGTGTTGGGACAGGCACAGGTCACTCTATTTTCCCATCAGGAAGAAGAATTAACCACAGGCTCAGCCTGCCCCCCGGAACCAGAACAGGGCCTGAAGCCATCCTGCGCTTTTGCGGCCAGCTCCCTAAAAAGCGAGTTGTAAAATGGAGCTTCAGGGCACTGCAATTCACAAACCTGCAGAGTTATAAATGATAACTCTCATCCACAAATATATTGAGGGAAGGCAAAGAAGAGGATTTGAAATCAAGGCAGAATTGCAGGAAACAGATTTCAGGAGGTAGATTCGAATCGCCTTTAAAGCACATGAAAAGCGGCAAAACGTTGACAATGATGCCCTTGGCCAAAAAGGGCGTATGCGTTTTTTCCTGAATATATTCAGGAAAAAACGCATACGCCCTTTTTGGCCAACCAAGCAACCTGGAAAGGCAAATCAGCGCTACAAAGATGTCTCGCTTCCCATCGGTCAAAAGGGCCATGCTGAAAAAAGTGTCAAAACCAGAAATGCAGGACAGGCCATGGAGAAATGGGAGCCTTGCTACACTGATGGGCGGGATGTAAATTGTCAACAGCCACTCTGGAGAAGTGTACGGTGAGTCCTGAAACGTCTAAAAAGCAAAGCTTAGAGAGCATAGGGCACTTCCACTCATGGGGGTATAAATTGGGAAAATGAAAAATCAGCAAGACACAAGCACCCCAAAGTTTAGGGCTGCTCTGTTGACAAGGACCTCCACTTCATTCCACCTTCAATATCCCAGGAAAGAGAAAAATGGATAAAGAAGTTGTGGTCCTTATGTACAATGGAATATCACTCAGCCGCGAAATCAATGTCATAAGGCTAGTAGCAGCATGATGAGTGGATTTAGGTACGACGACTCTAAGTGAAATAAGTCACACAGAAAAGGACACTTCTCATAAGGTATCACTGATAGAGGGAATGTAAAAACCGTTACACTTGAACTGAATTACAAAACAGAACAGAGTCACACATGCAGAAAACACACTATGGCTGCTTAACGGGAAAGGTGAGGTGGGGTGATACATAAAACAAGGGTTTCAAATTAGCTCAGATACCGTTCCATAAACCCAATATGTAATAGACAAGACCTACTCCTTGCTCAGAGAACTGGACTCAACACGCCCTATTCACCGCACAAGAATATATCTGACTAGTAATAATCTTAAAACCTATGTATTGATATCTCTCTGTTAGTGTGTCAAGTGGGTAAAAAGCGGCATAAACACAGCAGTGAAAAGCAGCTAAACCCCATTATAAAAATAAATTACTTTGAAACACCCATGAAACAAAGACAGTGAAAGAGAGAGAAATTCTTACACAATGCGTTCAGGGGCTGTGATGCAACCTGGATTGACCATATCTAGACCCACAGCTGGATGAGACATAAGGGTGGACACTGTTGCGGCTGAGAGGTTTGGTGAGGTTGGGTGAGCAAACGCAGACCCTTTAAAGTAATACTGCGTGGTACCCATCGCATGGGTCCCAAATCTCCAGGTTCAAGGGCATCTTCCTACATCGAAAACATGCATGAGATACCCAGAAGATGGTACACCGTGTGATGGGGAAAGGTTTCTAAAACGCACCTCATTTCTCATCTGCTTGTGCCCGGGTTCGCCATTCCAGCCACTTTACTAGCAATCTCCCTCCTTGGAGCATCAGCACCTTTAACCTCCTGTTCCGTACAGGTTGCAATTTGTACTGAGGATGAACGGGAAGACGTGGAACCAATGAAAGACTAGCTCTTGGTGTTGGGACAGGCACAGGTCACTCTATTTTCCCATCAGGAAGAAGAATTAACCACAGGCTCAGCCTGCCCCCCGGAACCAGAACAGGGCCTGAAGCCATCCTGCGCTTTTGCGGCCAGCTCCCTAAAAAGCGAGTTGTAAAATGGAGGTTCAGGGCACTGCAATTCACAAACCTGCAGAGTTATAAATGATAACTCTCATCCACAAATATATTGAGGGAAGGCAAAGAAGAGGATTTGAAATCAAGGCAGAATTGCAGGAAACAGATTTCAGGAGGTAGATTCGAATCGCCTTTAAAGCACATGAAAAGCGGCAAAACGTTGACAATGATGCCCTTGGCCAAAAAGGGCGTATGCGTTTTTTCCTGAATATATTCAGGAAAAAACGCATACGCCCTTTTTGGCCAACCAAGCAACCTGGAAAGGCAAATCAGCGCTACAAAGATGTCTCGCTTCCCATCGGTCAAAAGGGCCATGCTGAAAAAAGTGTCAAAACCAGAAATGCAGGACAGGCCATGGAGAAATGGGAGCCTTGCTACACTGATGGGCGGGATGTAAATTGTCAACAGCCACTCTGGAGAAGTGTACGGTGAGTCCTGAAACGTCTAAAAAGCAAAGCTTAGAGAGCATAGGGCACTTCCACTCATGGGGGTATAAATTGGGAAAATGAAAAATCAGCAAGACACAAGCACCCCAAAGTTTAGGGCTGCTCTGTTGACAAGGACCTCCACTTCATTCCACCTTCAATATCCCAGGAAAGAGAAAAATGGATAAAGAAGTTGTGGTCCTTATGTACAATGGAATATCACTCAGCCGCGAAATCAATGTCATAAGGCTAGTAGCAGCATGATGAGTGGATTTAGGTACGACGACTCTAAGTGAAATAAGTCACACAGAAAAGGACACTTCTCATAAGGTATCACTGATAGAGGGAATGTAAAAACCGTTACACTTGAACTGAATTACAAAACAGAACAGAGTCACACATGCAGAAAACACACTATGGCTGCTTAACGGGAAAGGTGAGGTGGGGTGATACATAAAACAAGGGTTTCAAATTAGCTCAGATACCGTTCCATAAACCCAATATGTAATAGACAAGACCTACTCCTTGCTCAGAGAACTGGACTCAACACGCCCTATTCACCGCACAAGAATATATCTGACTAGTAATAATCTTAAAACCTATGTATTGATATCTCTCTGTTAGTGTGTCAAGTGGGTAAAAAGCGGCATAAACACAGCAGTGAAAAGCAGCTAAACCCCATTATAAAAATAAATTACTTTGAAACACCCATGAAACAAAGACAGTGAAAGAGAGAGAAATTCTTACACAATGCGTTCAGGGGCTGTGATGCAACCTGGATTGACCATATCTAGACCCACAGCTGGATGAGACCTAAGGGTGGACACTGTTGCGGCTGAGAGGTTTGGTGAGGTTGGGTGAGCAAACGCAGACCCTTTAAAGTAATACTGCGTGGTACCCATCGCATGGGTCCCAAATCTCCAGGTTCAAGGGCATCTTCCTACATCGAAAACATGCATGAGATACCCAGAAGATGGTACACCGTGTGATGGGGAAAGGTTTCTAAAACGCACCTCATTTCTCATCTGCTTGTGCCCGGGTTCGCCATTCCAGCCACTTTACTAGCAATCTCCCTCCTTGGAGCATCAGCACCTTTAACCTCCTGTTCCGTACAGGTTGCAATTTGTACT
This sequence comes from Balaenoptera borealis, assembly GCF_965194805.1. Classification (NCBI taxonomy): domain Eukaryota; kingdom Metazoa; phylum Chordata; class Mammalia; order Artiodactyla; family Balaenopteridae; genus Balaenoptera; species Balaenoptera borealis. Next base: position 782,676 of record NW_028123885.1, read on the forward strand.
GAGGATGAACGGGAAGACGTGGAACCAATGAAAGACTAGCTCTTGGTGTTGGGACAGGCACAGGTCACTCTATTTTCCCATCAGGAAGAAGAATTAACCACAGGCTCAGCCTGCCCCCCGGAACCAGAACAGGGCCTGAAGCCATCCTGCGCTTTTGCGGCCAGCTCCCTAAAAAGCGAGTTGTAAAATGGAGGTTCAGGGCACTGCAATTCACAAACCTGCAGAGTTATAAATGATAACTCTCATCCACAAATATATTGAGGGAAGGCAAAGAAGAGGATTTGAAATCAAGGCAGAATTGCAGGAAACAGATTTCAGGAGGTAGATTCGAATCGCCTTTAAAGCACATGAAAAGCGGCAAAACGTTGACAATGATGCCCTTGGCCAAAAAGGGCGTATGCGTTTTTTCCTGAATATATTCAGGAAAAAACGCATACGCCCTTTTTGGCCAACCAAGCAACCTGGAAAGGCAAATCAGCGCTACAAAGATGTCTCGCTTCCCATCGGTCAAAAGGGCCATGCTGAAAAAAGTGTCAAAACCAGAAATGCAGGACAGGCCATGGAGAAATGGGAGCCTTGCTACACTGATGGGCGGGATGTAAATTGTCAACAGCCACTCTGGAGAAGTGTACGGTGAGTCCTGAAACGTCTAAAAAGCAAAGCTTAGAGAGCATAGGGCACTTCCACTCATGGGGGTATAAATTGGGAAAATGAAAAATCAGCAAGACACAAGCACCCCAAAGTTTAGGGCTGCTCTGTTGACAAGGACCTCCACTTCATTCCACCTTCAATATCCCAGGAAAGAGAAAAATGGATAAAGAAGTTGTGGTCCTTATGTACAATGGAATATCACTCAGCCGCGAAATCAATGTCATAAGGCTAGTAGCAGCATGATGAGTGGATTTAGGTACGACGACTCTAAGTGAAATAAGTCACACAGAAAAGGACACTTCTCATAAGGTATCACTGATAGAGGGAATGTAAAAACCGTTACACTTGAACTGAATTACAAAACAGAACAGAGTCACACATGCAGAAAACACACTATGGCTGCTTAACGGGAAAGGTGAGGTGGGGTGATACATAAAACAAGGGTTTCAAATTAGCTCAGATACCGTTCCATAAACCCAATATGTAATAGACAAGACCTACTCCTTGCTCAGAGAACTGGACTCAACACGCCCTATTCACCGCACAAGAATATATCTGACTAGTAATAATCTTAAAACCTATGTATTGATATCTCTCTGTTAGTGTGTCAAGTGGGTAAAAAGCGGCATAAACACAGCAGTGAAAAGCAGCTAAACCCCATTATAAAAATAAATTACTTTGAAACACCCATGAAACAAAGACAGTGAAAGAGAGAGAAATTCTTACACAATGCGTTCAGGGGCTGTGATGCAACCTGGATTGACCATATCTAGACCCACAGCTGGATGAGACATAAGGGTGGACACTGTTGCGGCTGAGAGGTTTGGTGAGGTTGGGTGAGCAAACGCAGACCCTTTAAAGTAATACTGCGTGGTACCCATCGCATGGGTCCCAAATCTCCAGGTTCAAGGGCATCTTCCTACATCGAAAACATGCATGAGATACCCAGAAGATGGTACACCGTGTGATGGGGAAAGGTTTCTAAAACGCACCTCATTTCTCATCTGCTTGTGCCCGGGTTCGCCATTCCAGCCACTTTACTAGCAATCTCCCTCCTTGGAGCATCAGCACCTTTAACCTCCTGTTCCGTACAGGTTGCAATTTGTACTGAGGATGAACGGGAAGACGTGGAACCAATGAAAGACTAGCTCTTGGTGTTGGGACAGGCACAGGTCACTCTATTTTCCCATCAGGAAGAAGAATTAACCACAGGCTCAGCCTGCCCCCCGGAACCAGAACAGGGCCTGAAGCCATCCTGCGCTTTTGCGGCCAGCTCCCTAAAAAGCGAGTTGTAAAATGGAGGTTCAGGGCACTGCAATTCACAAACCTGCAGAGTTATAAATGATAACTCTCATCCACAAATATATTGAGGGAAGGCAAAGAAGAGGATTTGAAATCAAGGCAGAATTGCAGGAAACAGATTTCAGGAGGTAGATTCGAATCGCCTTTAAAGCACATGAAAAGCGGCAAAACGTTGACAATGATGCCCTTGGCCAAAAAGGGCGTATGCGTTTTTTCCTGAATATATTCAGGAAAAAACGCATACGCCCTTTTTGGCCAACCAAGCAACCTGGAAAGGCAAATCAGCGCTACAAAGATGTCTCGCTTCCCATCGGTCAAAAGGGCCATGCTGAAAAAAGTGTCAAAACCAGAAATGCAGGACAGGCCATGGAGAAATGGGAGCCTTGCTACACTGATGGGCGGGATGTAAATTGTCAACAGCCACTCTGGAGAAGTGTACGGTGAGTCCTGAAACGTCTAAAAAGCAAAGCTTAGAGAGCATAGGGCACTTCCACTCATGGGGGTATAAATTGGGAAAATGAAAAATCAGCAAGACACAAGCACCCCAAAGTTTAGGGCTGCTCTGTTGACAAGGACCTCCACTTCATTCCACCTTCAATATCCCAGGAAAGAGAAAAATGGATAAAGAAGTTGTGGTCCTTATGTACAATGGAATATCACTCAGCCGCGAAATCAATGTCATAAGGCTAGTAGCAGCATGATGAGTGGATTTAGGTACGACGACTCTAAGTGAAATAAGTCACACAGAAAAGGACACTTCTCATAAGGTATCACTGATAGAGGGAATGTAAAAACCGTTACACTTGAACTGAATTACAAAACAGAACAGAGTCACACATGCAGAAAACACACTATGGCTGCTTAACGGGAAAGGTGAGGTGGGGTGATACATAAAACAAGGGTTTCAAATTAGCTCAGATACCGTTCCATAAACCCAATATGTAATAGACAAGACCTACTCCTTGCTCAGAGAACTGGACTCAACACGCCCTATTCACCGCACAAGAATATATCTGACTAGTAATAATCTTAAAACCTATGTATTGATATCTCTCTGTTAGTGTGTCAAGTGGGTAAAAAGCGGCATAAACACAGCAGTGAAAAGCAGCTAAACCCCATTATAAAAATAAATTACTTTGAAACACCCATGAAACAAAGACAGTGAAAGAGAGAGAAATTCTTACACAATGCGTTCAGGGGCTGTGATGCAACCTGGATTGACCATATCTAGACCCACAGCTGGATGAGACATAAGGGTGGACACTGTTGCGGCTGAGAGGTTTGGTGAGGTTGGGTGAGCAAACGCAGACCCTTTAAAGTAATACTGCGTGGTACCCATCGCATGGGTCCCAAATCTCCAGGTTCAAGGGCATCTTCCTACATCGAAAACATGCATGAGATACCCAGAAGATGGTACACCGTGTGATGGGGAAAGGTTTCTAAAACGCACCTCATTTCTCATCTGCTTGTGCCCGGGTTCGCCATTCCAGCCACTTTACTAGCAATCTCCCTCCTTGGAGCATCAGCACCTTTAACCTCCTGTTCCGTACAGGTTGCAATTTGTACTGAGGATGAACGGGAAGACGTGGAACCAATGAAAGACTAGCTCTTGGTGTTGGGACAGGCACAGGTCACTCTATTTTCCCATCAGGAAGAAGAATTAACCACAGGCTCAGCCTGCCCCCCGGAACCAGAACAGGGCCTGAAGCCATCCTGCGCTTTTGCGGCCAGCTCCCTAAAAAGCGAGTTGTAAAATGGAGCTTCAGGGCACTGCAATTCACAAACCTGCAGAGTTATAAATGATAACTCTCATCCACAAATATATTGAGGGAAGGCAAAGAAGAGGATTTGAAATCAAGGCAGAATTGCAGGAAACAGATTTCAGGAGGTAGATTCGAATCGCCTTTAAAGCACATGAAAAGCGGCAAAACGTTGACAATGATGCCCTTGGCCAAAAAGGGCGTATGCGTTTTTTCCTGAATATATTCAGGAAAAAACGCATACGCCCTTTTTGGCCAACCGAGCAACCTGGAAAGGCAAATCAGCGCTACAAAGATGTCTCGCTTCCCATCGGTCAAAAGGGCCATGCTGAAAAAAGTGTCAAAACCAGAAATGCAGGACAGGCCATGGAGAAATGGGAGCCTTGCTACACTGATGGGCGGGATGTAAATTGTCAACAGCCACTCTGGAGAAGTGTACGGTGAGTCCTGAAACGTCTAAAAAGCAAAGCTTAGAGAGCATAGGGCACTTCCACTCATGGGGGTATAAATTGGGAAAATGAAAAATCAGCAAGACACAAGCACCCCAAAGTTTAGGGCTGCTCTGTTGACAAGGACCTCCACTTCATTCCACCTTCAATATCCCAGGAAAGAGAAAAATGGATAAAGAAGTTGTGGTCCTTATGTACAATGGAATATCACTCAGCCGCGAAATCAATGTCATAAGGCTAGTAGCAGCATGATGAGTGGATTTAGGTACGACGACTCTAAGTGAAATAAGTCACACAGAAAAGGACACTTCTCATAAGGTATCACTGATAGAGGGAATGTAAAAACCGTTACACTTGAACTGAATTACAAAACAGAACAGAGTCACACATGCAGAAAACACACTATGGCTGCTTAACGGGAAAGGTGAGGTGGGGTGATACATAAAACAAGGGTTTCAAATTAGCTCAGATACCGTTCCATAAACCCAATATGTAATAGACAAGACCTACTCCTTGCTCAGAGAACTGGACTCAACACGCCCTATTCACCGCACAAGAATATATCTGACTAGTAATAATCTTAAAACCTATGTATTGATATCTCTCTGTTAGTGTGTCAAGTGGGTAAAAAGCGGCATAAACACAGCAGTGAAAAGCAGCTAAACCCCATTATAAAAATAAATTACTTTGAAACACCCATGAAACAAAGACAGTGAAAGAGAGAGAAATTCTTACACAATGCGTTCAGGGGCTGTGATGCAACCTGGATTGACCATATCTAGACCCACAGCTGGATGAGACATAAGGGTGGACACTGTTGCGGCTGAGAGGTTTGGTGAGGTTGGGTGAGCAAACGCAGACCCTTTAAAGTAATACTGCGTGGTACCCATCGCATGGGTCCCAAATCTCCAGGTTCAAGGGCATCTTCCTACATCGAAAACATGCATGAGATACCCAGAAGATGGTACACCGTGTGATGGGGAAAGGTTTCTAAAACGCACCTCATTTCTCATCTGCTTGTGCCCGGGTTCGCCATTCCAGCCACTTTACTAGCAATCTCCCTCCTTGGAGCATCAGCACCTTTAACCTCCTGTTCCGTACAGGTTGCAATTTGTACTGAGGATGAACGGGAAGACGTGGAACCAATGAAAGACTAGCTCTTGGTGTTGGGACAGGCACAGGTCACTCTATTTTCCCATCAGGAAGAAGAATTAACCACAGGCTCAGCCTGCCCCCCGGAACCAGAACAGGGCCTGAAGCCATCCTGCGCTTTTGCGGCCAGCTCCCTAAAAAGCGAGTTGTAAAATGGAGCTTCAGGGCACTGCAATTCACAAACCTGCAGAGTTATAAATGATAACTCTCATCCACAAATATATTGAGGGAAGGCAAAGAAGAGGATTTGAAATCAAGGCAGAATTGCAGGAAACAGATTTCAGGAGGTAGATTCGAATCGCCTTTAAAGCACATGAAAAGCGGCAAAACGTTGACAATGATGCCCTTGGCCAAAAAGGGCGTATGCGTTTTTTCCTGAATATATTCAGGAAAAAACGCATACGCCCTTTTTGGCCAACCAAGCAGCCTGGAAAGGCAAATCAGCGCTACAAAGATGTCTCGCTTCCCATCGGTCAAAAGGGCCATGCTGAAAAAAGTGTCAAAACCAGAAATGCAGGACAGGCCATGGAGAAATGGGAGCCTTGCTACACTGATGGGCGGGATGTAAATTGTCAACAGCCACTCTGGAGAAGTGTACGGTGAGTCCTGAAACGTCTAAAAAGCAAAGCTTAGAGAGCATAGGGCACTTCCACTCATGGGGGTATAAATTGGGAAAATGAAAAATCAGCAAGACACAAGCACCCCAAAGTTTAGGGCTGCTCTGTTGACAAGGACCTCCACTTCATTCCACCTTCAATATCCCAGGAAAGAGAAAAATGGATAAAGAAGTTGTGGTCCTTATGTACAATGGAATATCACTCAGCCGTGAAATCAATGTCATAAGGCTAGTAGCAGCATGATGAGTGGATTTAGGTACGACGACTCTAAGTGAAATAAGTCACACAGAAAAGGACACTTCTCATAAGGTATCACTGATAGAGGGAATGTAAAAACCGTTACACTTGAACTGAATTACAAAACAGAACAGAGTCACACATGCAGAAAACACACTATGGCTGCTTAACGGGAAAGGTGAGGTGGGGTGATACATAAAACAAGGGTTTCAAATTAGCTCAGATACCGTTCCATAAACCCAATATGTAATAGACAAGACCTACTCCTTGCTCAGAGAACTGGACTCAACACGCCCTATTCACCGCACAAGAATATATCTGACTAGTAATAATCTTAAAACCTATGTATTGATATCTCTCTGTTAGTGTGTCAAGTGGGTAAAAAGCGGCATAAACACAGCAGTGAAAAGCAGCTAAACCCCATTATAGAAATAAATTACTTTGAAACACCCATGAAACAAAGACAGTGAAAGAGAGAGAAATTCTTACACAATGCGTTCAGGGGCTGTGATGCAACCTGGATTGACCATATCTAGACCCACAGCTGGATGAGACATAAGGGTGGACACTGTTGCGGCTGAGAGGTTTGGTGAGGTTGGGTGAGCAAACGCAGACCCTTTAAAGTAATACTGCGTGGTACCCATCGCATGGGTCCCAAATCTCCAGGTTCAAGGGCATCTTCCTACATCGAAAACATGCATGAGATACCCAGAAGATGGTACACCGTGTGATGGGGAAAGGTTTCTAAAACGCACCTCATTTCTCATCTGCTTGTGCCCGGGTTCGCCATTCCAGCCACTTTACTAGCAATCTCCCTCCTTGGAGCATCAGCACCTTTAACCTCCTGTTCCGTACAGGTTGCAATTTGTACTGAGGATGAACGGGAAGACGTGGAACCAATGAAAGACTAGCTCTTGGTGTTGGGACAGGCACAGGTCACTCTATTTTCCCATCAGGAAGAAGAATTAACCACAGGCTCAGCCTGCCCCCCGGAACCAGAACAGGGCCTGAAGCCATCCTGCGCTTTTGCGGCCAGCTCCCTAAAAAGCGAGTTGTAAAATGGAGGTTCAGGGCACTGCAATTCACAAACCTGCAGAGTTATAAATGATAACTCTCATCCACAAATATATTGAGGGAAGGCAAAGAAGAGGATTTGAAATCAAGGCAGAATTGCAGGAAACAGATTTCAGGAGGTAGATTCGAATCGCCTTTAAAGCACATGAAAAGCGGCAAAACGTTGACAATGATGCCCTTGGCCAAAAAGGGCGTATGCGTTTTTTCCTGAATATATTCAGGAAAAAACGCATACGCCCTTTTTGGCCAACCGAGCAGCCTGGAAAGGCAAATCAGCGCTACAAAGATGTCTCGCTTCCCATCGGTCAAAAGGGCCATGCTGAAAAAAGTGTCAAAACCAGAAATGCAGGACAGGCCATGGAGAAATGGGAGCCTTGCTACACTGATGGGCGGGATGTAAATTGTCAACAGCCACTCTGGAGAAGTGTACGGTGAGTCCTGAAACGTCTAAAAAGCAAAGCTTAGAGAGCATAGGGCACTTCCACTCATGGGGGTATAAATTGGGAAAATGAAAAATCAGCAAGACACAAGCACCCCAAAGTTTAGGGCTGCTCTGTTGACAAGGACCTCCACTTCATTCCACCTTCAATATCCCAGGAAAGAGAAAAATGGATAAAGAAGTTGTGGTCCTTATGTACAATGGAATATCACTCAGCCGTGAAATCAATGTCATAAGGCTAGTAGCAGCATGATGAGTGGATTTAGGTACGACGACTCTAAGTGAAATAAGTCACACAGAAAAGGACACTTCTCATAAGGTATCACTGATAGAGGGAATGTAAAAACCGTTACACTTGAACTGAATTACAAAACAGAACAGAGTCACACATGCAGAAAACACACTATGGCTGCTTAACGGGAAAGGTGAGGTGGGGTGATACATAAAACAAGGGTTTCAAATTAGCTCAGATACCGTTCCATAAACCCAATATGTAATAGACAAGACCTACTCCTTGCTCAGAGAACTGGACTCAACACGCCCTATTCACCGCACAAGAATATATCTGACTAGTAATAATCTTAAAACCTATGTATTGATATCTCTCTGTTAGTGTGTCAAGTGGGTAAAAAGCGGCATAAACACAGCAGTGAAAAGCAGCTAAACCCCATTATAAAAATAAATTACTTTGAAACACCCATGAAACAAAGACAGTGAAAGAGAGAGAAATTCTTACACAATGCGTTCAGGGGCTGTGATGCAACCTGGATTGACCATATCTAGACCCACAGCTGGATGAGACATAAGGGTGGACACTGTTGCGGCTGAGAGGTTTGGTGAGGTTGGGTGAGCAAACGCAGACCCTTTAAAGTAATACTGCGTGGTACCCATCGCATGGGTCCCAAATCTCCAGGTTCAAGGGCATCTTCCTACATCGAAAACATGCATGAGATACCCAGAAGATGGTACACCGTGTGATGGGGAAAGGTTTCTAAAACGCACCTCATTTCTCATCTGCTTGTGCCCGGGTTCGCCATTCCAGCCACTTTACTAGCAATCTCCCTCCTTGGAGCATCAGCACCTTTAACCTCCTGTTCCGTACAGGTTGCAATTTGTACTGAGGATGAACGGGAAGACGTGGAACCAATGAAAGACTAGCTCTTGGTGTTGGGACAGGCACAGGTCACTCTATTTTCCCATCAGGAAGAAGAATTAACCACAGGCTCAGCCTGCCCCCCGGAACCAGAACAGGGCCTGAAGCCATCCTGCGCTTTTGCGGCCAGCTCCCTAAAAAGCGAGTTGTAAAATGGAGCTTCAGGGCACTGCAATTCACAAACCTGCAGAGTTATAAATGATAACTCTCATCCACAAATATATTGAGGGAAGGCAAAGAAGAGGATTTGAAATCAAGGCAGAATTGCAGGAAACAGATTTCAGGAGGTAGATTCGAATCGCCTTTAAAGCACATGAAAAGCGGCAAAACGTTGACAATGATGCCCTTGGCCAAAAAGGGCGTATGCGTTTTTTCCTGAATATATTCAGGAAAAAACGCATACGCCCTTTTTGGCCAACCAAGCAGCCTGGAAAGGCAAATCAGCGCTACAAAGATGTCTCGCTTCCCATCGGTCAAAAGGGCCATGCTGAAAAAAGTGTCAAAACCAGAAATGCAGGACAGGCCATGGAGAAATGGGAGCCTTGCTACACTGATGGGCGGGATGTAAATTGTCAACAGCCACTCTGGAGAAGTGTACGGTGAGTCCTGAAACGTCTAAAAAGCAAAGCTTAGAGAGCATAGGGCACTTCCACTCATGGGGGTATAAATTGGGAAAATGAAAAATCAGCAAGACACAAGCACCCCAAAGTTTAGGGCTGCTCTGTTGACAAGGACCTCCACTTCATTCCACCTTCAATATCCCAGGAAAGAGAAAAATGGATAAAGAAGTTGTGGTCCTTATGTACAATGGAATATCACTCAGCCGTGAAATCAATGTCATAAGGCTAGTAGCAGCATGATGAGTGGATTTAGGTACGACGACTCTAAGTGAAATAAGTCACACAGAAAAGGACACTTCTCATAAGGTATCACTGATAGAGGGAATGTAAAAACCGTTACACTTGAACTGAATTACAAAACAGAACAGAGTCACACATGCAGAAAACACACTATGGCTGCTTAACGGGAAAGGTGAGGTGGGGTGATACATAAAACAAGGGTTTCAAATTAGCTCAGATACCGTTCCATAAACCCAATATGTAATAGACAAGACCTACTCCTTGCTCAGAGAACTGGACTCAACACGCCCTATTCACCGCACAAGAATATATCTGACTAGTAATAATCTTAAAACCTATGTATTGATATCTCTCTGTTAGTGTGTCAAGTGGGTAAAAAGCGGCATAAACACAGCAGTGAAAAGCAGCTAAACCCCATTATAGAAATAAATTACTTTGAAACACCCATGAAACAAAGACAGTGAAAGAGAGAGAAATTCTTACACAATGCGTTCAGGGGCTGTGATGCAACCTGGATTGACCATATCTAGACCCACAGCTGGATGAGACATAAGGGTGGACACTGTTGCGGCTGAGAGGTTTGGTGAGGTTGGGTGAGCAAACGCAGACCCTTTAAAGTAATACTGCGTGGTACCCATCGCATGGGTCCCAAATCTCCAGGTTCAAGGGCATCTTCCTACATCGAAAACATGCATGAGATACCCAGAAGATGGTACACCGTGTGATGGGGAAAGGTTTCTAAAACGCACCTCATTTCTCATCTGCTTGTGCCCGGGTTCGCCATTCCAGCCACTTTACTAGCAATCTCCCTCCTTGGAGCATCAGCACCTTTAACCTCCTGTTCCGTACAGGTTGCAATTTGTACTGAGGATGAACGGGAAGACGTGGAACCAATGAAAGACTAGCTCTTGGTGTTGGGACAGGCACAGGTCACTCTATTTTCCCATCAGGAAGAAGAATTAACCACAGGCTCAGCCTGCCCCCCGGAACCAGAACAGGGCCTGAAGCCATCCTGCGCTTTTGCGGCCAGCTCCCTAAAAAGCGAGTTGTAAAATGGAGGTTCAGGGCACTGCAATTCACAAACCTGCAGAGTTATAAATGATAACTCTCATCCACAAATATATTGAGGGAAGGCAAAGAAGAGGATTTGAAATCAAGGCAGAATTGCAGGAAACAGATTTCAGGAGGTAGATTCGAATCGCCTTTAAAGCACATGAAAAGCGGCAAAACGTTGACAATGATGCCCTTGGCCAAAAAGGGCGTATGCGTTTTTTCCTGAATATATTCAGGAAAAAACGCATACGCCCTTTTTGGCCAACCGAGCAGCCTGGAAAGGCAAATCAGCGCTACAAAGATGTCTCGCTTCCCATCGGTCAAAAGGGCCATGCTGAAAAAAGTGTCAAAACCAGAAATGCAGGACAGGCCATGGAGAAATGGGAGCCTTGCTACACTGATGGGCGGGATGTAAATTGTCAACAGCCACTCTGGAGAAGTGTACGGTGAGTCCTGAAACGTCTAAAAAGCAAAGCTTAGAGAGCATAGGGCACTTCCACTCATGGGGGTATAAATTGGGAAAATGAAAAATCAGCAAGACACAAGCACCCCAAAGTTTAGGGCTGCTCTGTTGACAAGGACCTCCACTTCATTCCACCTTCAATATCCCAGGAAAGAGAAAAATGGATAAAGAAGTTGTGGTCCTTATGTACAATGGAATATCACTCAGCCGTGAAATCAATGTCATAAGGCTAGTAGCAGCATGATGAGTGGATTTAGGTACGACGACTCTAAGTGAAATAAGTCACACAGAAAAGGACACTTCTCATAAGGTATCACTGATAGAGGGAATGTAAAAACCGTTACACTTGAACTGAATTACAAAACAGAACAGAGTCACACATGCAGAAAACACACTATGGCTGCTTAACGGGAAAGGTGAGGTGGGGTGATACATAAAACAAGGGTTTCAAATTAGCTCAGATACCGTTCCATAAACCCAATATGTAATAGACAAGACCTACTCCTTGCTCAGAGAACTGGACTCAACACGCCCTATTCACCGCACAAGAATATATCTGACTAGTAATAATCTTAAAACCTATGTATTGATATCTCTCTGTTAGTGTGTCAAGTGGGTAAAAAGCGGCATAAACACAGCAGTGAAAAGCAGCTAAACCCCATTATAAAAATAAATTACTTTGAAACACCCATGAAACAAAGACAGTGAAAGAGAGAGAAATTCTTACACAATGCGTTCAGGGGCTGTGATGCAACCTGGATTGACCATATCTAGACCCACAGCTGGATGAGACATAAGGGTGGACACTGTTGCGGCTGAGAGGTTTGGTGAGGTTGGGTGAGCAAACGCAGACCCTTTAAAGTAATACTGCGTGGTACCCATCGCATGGGTCCCAAATCTCCAGGTTCAAGGGCATCTTCCTACATCGAAAACATGCATGAGATACCCAGAAGATGGTACACCGTGTGATGGGGAAAGGTTTCTAAAACGCACCTCATTTCTCATCTGCTTGTGCCCGGGTTCGCCATTCCAGCCACTTTACTAGCAATCTCCCTCCTTGGAGCATCAGCACCTTTAACCTCCTGTTCCGTACAGGTTGCAATTTGTACTGAGGATGAACGGGAAGACGTGGAACCAATGAAAGACTAGCTCTTGGTGTTGGGACAGGCACAGGTCACTCTATTTTCCCATCAGGAAGAAGAATTAACCACAGGCTCAGCCTGCCCCCCGGAACCAGAACAGGGCCTGAAGCCATCCTGCGCTTTTGCGGCCAGCTCCCTAAAAAGCGAGTTGTAAAATGGAGGTTCAGGGCACTGCAATTCACAAACCTGCAGAGTTATAAATGATAACTCTCATCCACAAATATATTGAGGGAAGGCAAAGAAGAGGATTTGAAATCAAGGCAGAATTGCAGGAAACAGATTTCAGGAGGTAGATTCGAATCGCCTTTAAAGCACATGAAAAGCGGCAAAACGTTGACAATGATGCCCTTGGCCAAAAAGGGCGTATGCGTTTTTTCCTGAATATATTCAGGAAAAAACGCATACGCCCTTTTTGGCCAACCGAGCAGCCTGGAAAGGCAAATCAGCGCTACAAAGATGTCTCGCTTCCCATCGGTCAAAAGGGCCATGCTGAAAAAAGTGTCAAAACCAGAAATGCAGGACAGGCCATGGAGAAATGGGAGCCTTGCTACACTGATGGGCGGGATGTAAATTGTCAACAGCCACTCTGGAGAAGTGTACGGTGAGTCCTGAAACGTCTAAAAAGCAAAGCTTAGAGAGCATAGGGCACTTCCACTCATGGGGGTATAAATTGGGAAAATGAAAAATCAGCAAGACACAAGCACCCCAAAGTTTAGGGCTGCTCTGTTGACAAGGACCTCCACTTCATTCCACCTTCAATATCCCAGGAAAGAGAAAAATGGATAAAGAAGTTGTGGTCCTTATGTACAATGGAATATCACTCAGCCGTGAAATCAATGTCATAAGGCTAGTAGCAGCATGATGAGTGGATTTAGGTACGACGACTCTAAGTGAAATAAGTCACACAGAAAAGGACACTTCTCATAAGGTATCACTGATAGAGGGAATGTAAAAACCGTTACACTTGAACTGAATTACAAAACAGAACAGAGTCACACATGCAGAAAACACACTATGGCTGCTTAACGGGAAAGGTGAGGTGGGGTGATACATAAAACAAGGGTTTCAAATTAGCTCAGATACCGTTCCATAAACCCAATATGTAATAGACAAGACCTACTCCTTGCTCAGAGAACTGGACTCAACACGCCCTATTCACCGCACAAGAATATATCTGACTAGTAATAATCTTAAAACCTATGTATTGATATCTCTCTGTTAGTGTGTCAAGTGGGTAAAAAGCGGCATAAACACAGCAGTGAAAAGCAGCTAAACCCCATTATAAAAATAAATTACTTTGAAACACCCATGAAACAAAGACAGTGAAAGAGAGAGAAATTCTTACACAATGCGTTCAGGGGCTGTGATGCAACCTGGATTGACCATATCTAGACCCACAGCTGGATGAGACATAAGGGTGGACACTGTTGCGGCTGAGAGGTTTGGTGAGGTTGGGTGAGCAAACGCAGACCCTTTAAAGTAATACTGCGTGGTACCCATCGCATGGGTCCCAAATCTCCAGGTTCAAGGGCATCTTCCTACATCGAAAACATGCATGAGATACCCAGAAGATGGTACACCGTGTGATGGGGAAAGGTTTCTAAAACGCACCTCATTTCTCATCTGCTTGTGCCCGGGTTCGCCATTCCAGCCACTTTACTAGCAATCTCCCTCCTTGGAGCATCAGCACCTTTAACCTCCTGTTCCGTACAGGTTGCAATTTGTACTGAGGATGAACGGGAAGACGTGGAACCAATGAAAGACTAGCTCTTGGTGTTGGGACAGGCACAGGTCACTCTATTTTCCCATCAGGAAGAAGAATTAACCACAGGCTCAGCCTGCCCCCCGGAACCAGAACAGGGCCTGAAGCCATCCTGCGCTTTTGCGGCCAGCTCCCTAAAAAGCGAGTTGTAAAATGGAGCTTCAGGGCACTGCAATTCACAAACCTGCAGAGTTATAAATGATAACTCTCATCCACAAATATATTGAGGGAAGGCAAAGAAGAGGATTTGAAATCAAGGCAGAATTGCAGGAAACAGATTTCAGGAGGTAGATTCGAATCGCCTTTAAAGCACATGAAAAGCGGCAAAACGTTGACAATGATGCCCTTGGCCAAAAAGGGCGTATGCGTTTTTTCCTGAATATATTCAGGAAAAAACGCATACGCCCTTTTTGGCCAACCAAGCAGCCTGGAAAGGCAAATCAGCGCTACAAAGATGTCTCGCTTCCCATCGGTCAAAAGGGCCATGCTGAAAAAAGTGTCAAAACCAGAAATGCAGGACAGGCCATGGAGAAATGGGAGCCTTGCTACACTGATGGGCGGGATGTAAATTGTCAACAGCCACTCTGGAGAAGTGTACGGTGAGTCCTGAAACGTCTAAAAAGCAAAGCTTAGAGAGCATAGGGCACTTCCACTCATGGGGGTATAAATTGGGAAAATGAAAAATCAGCAAGACACAAGCACCCCAAAGTTTAGGGCTGCTCTGTTGACAAGGACCTCCACTTCATTCCACCTTCAATATCCCAGGAAAGAGAAAAATGGATAAAGAAGTTGTGGTCCTTATGTACAATGGAATATCACTCAGCCGTGAAATCAATGTCATAAGGCTAGTAGCAGCATGATGAGTGGATTTAGGTACGACGACTCTAAGTGAAATAAGTCACACAGAAAAGGACACTTCTCATAAGGTATCACTGATAGAGGGAATGTAAAAACCGTTACACTTGAACTGAATTACAAAACAGAACAGAGTCACACATGCAGAAAACACACTATGGCTGCTTAACGGGAAAGGTGAGGTGGGGTGATACATAAAACAAGGGTTTCAAATTAGCTCAGATACCGTTCCATAAACCCAATATGTAATAGACAAGACCTACTCCTTGCTCAGAGAACTGGACTCAACACGCCCTATTCACCGCACAAGAATATATCTGACTAGTAATAATCTTAAAACCTATGTATTGATATCTCTCTGTTAGTGTGTCAAGTGGGTAAAAAGCGGCATAAACACAGCAGTGAAAAGCAGCTAAACCCCATTATAAAAATAAATTACTTTGAAACACCCATGAAACAAAGACAGTGAAAGAGAGAGAAATTCTTACACAATGCGTTCAGGGGCTGTGATGCAACCTGGATTGACCATATCTAGACCCACAGCTGGATGAGACATAAGGGTGGACACTGTTGCGGCTGAGAGGTTTGGTGAGGTTGGGTGAGCAAACGCAGACCCTTTAAAGTAATACTGCGTGGTACCCA
Source organism: Balaenoptera borealis (assembly GCF_965194805.1). Taxonomy (NCBI): domain Eukaryota; kingdom Metazoa; phylum Chordata; class Mammalia; order Artiodactyla; family Balaenopteridae; genus Balaenoptera; species Balaenoptera borealis. The sequence goes on from NW_028123885.1 coordinate 798,287, forward strand.
TCGCATGGGTCCCAAATCTCCAGGTTCAAGGGCATCTTCCTACATCGAAAACATGCATGAGATACCCAGAAGATGGTACACCGTGTGATGGGGAAAGGTTTCTAAAACGCACCTCATTTCTCATCTGCTTGTGCCCGGGTTCGCCATTCCAGCCACTTTACTAGCAATCTCCCTCCTTGGAGCATCAGCACCTTTAACCTCCTGTTCCGTACAGGTTGCAATTTGTACTGAGGATGAACGGGAAGACGTGGAACCAATGAAAGACTAGCTCTTGGTGTTGGGACAGGCACAGGTCACTCTATTTTCCCATCAGGAAGAAGAATTAACCACAGGCTCAGCCTGCCCCCCGGACCCAGAACAGGGCCTGAAGCCATCCTGCGCTTTTGCGGCCAGCTCCCTAAAAAGCGAGTTGTAAAATGGAGGTTCAGGGCACTGCAATTCACAAACCTGCAGAGTTATAAATGATAACTCTCATCCACAAATATATTGAGGGAAGGCAAAGAAGAGGATTTGAAATCAAGGCAGAATTGCAGGAAACAGATTTCAGGAGGTAGATTCGAATCGCCTTTAAAGCACATGAAAAGCGGCAAAACGTTGACAATGATGCCCTTGGCCAAAAAGGGCGTATGCGTTTTTTCCTGAATATATTCAGGAAAAAACGCATACGCCCTTTTTGGCCAACCAAGCAACCTGGAAAGGCAAATCAGCGCTACAAAGATGTCTCGCTTCCCATCGGTCAAAAGGGCCATGCTGAAAAAAGTGTCAAAACCAGAAATGCAGGACAGGCCATGGAGAAATGGGAGCCTTGCTACACTGATGGGCGGGATGTAAATTGTCAACAGCCACTCTGGAGAAGTGTACGGTGAGTCCTGAAACGTCTAAAAAGCAAAGCTTAGAGAGCATAGGGCACTTCCACTCATGGGGGTATAAATTGGGAAAATGAAAAATCAGCAAGACACAAGCACCCCAAAGTTTAGGGCTGCTCTGTTGACAAGGACCTCCACTTCATTCCACCTTCAATATCCCAGGAAAGAGAAAAATGGATAAAGAAGTTGTGGTCCTTATGTACAATGGAATATCACTCAGCCGCGAAATCAATGTCATAAGGCTAGTAGCAGCATGATGAGTGGATTTAGGTACGACGACTCTAAGTGAAATAAGTCACACAGAAAAGGACACTTCTCATAAGGTATCACTGATAGAGGGAATGTAAAAACCGTTACACTTGAACTGAATTACAAAACAGAACAGAGTCACACATGCAGAAAACACACTATGGCTGCTTAACGGGAAAGGTGAGGTGGGGTGATACATAAAACAAGGGTTTCAAATTAGCTCAGATACCGTTCCATAAACCCAATATGTAATAGACAAGACCTACTCCTTGCTCAGAGAACTGGACTCAACACGCCCTATTCACCGCACAAGAATATATCTGACTAGTAATAATCTTAAAACCTATGTATTGATATCTCTCTGTTAGTGTGTCAAGTGGGTAAAAAGCGGCATAAACACAGCAGTGAAAAGCAGCTAAACCCCATTATAAAAATAAATTACTTTGAAACACCCATGAAACAAAGACAGTGAAAGAGAGAGAAATTCTTACACAATGCGTTCAGGGGCTGTGATGCAACCTGGATTGACCATATCTAGACCCACAGCTGGATGAGACATAAGGGTGGACACTGTTGCGGCTGAGAGGTTTGGTGAGGTTGGGTGAGCAAACGCAGACCCTTTAAAGTAATACTGCGTGGTACCCATCGCATGGGTCCCAAATCTCCAGGTTCAAGGGCATCTTCCTACATCGAAAACATGCATGAGATACCCAGAAGATGGTACACCGTGTGATGGGGAAAGGTTTCTAAAACGCACCTCATTTCTCATCTGCTTGTGCCCGGGTTCGCCATTCCAGCCACTTTACTAGCAATCTCCCTCCTTGGAGCATCAGCACCTTTAACCTCCTGTTCCGTACAGGTTGCAATTTGTACTGAGGATGAACGGGAAGACGTGGAACCAATGAAAGACTAGCTCTTGGTGTTGGGACAGGCACAGGTCACTCTATTTTCCCATCAGGAAGAAGAATTAACCACAGGCTCAGCCTGCCCCCCGGAACCAGAACAGGGCCTGAAGCCATCCTGCGCTTTTGCGGCCAGCTCCCTAAAAAGCGAGTTGTAAAATGGAGCTTCAGGGCACTGCAATTCACAAACCTGCAGAGTTATAAATGATAACTCTCATCCACAAATATATTGAGGGAAGGCAAAGAAGAGGATTTGAAATCAAGGCAGAATTGCAGGAAACAGATTTCAGGAGGTAGATTCGAATCGCCTTTAAAGCACATGAAAAGCGGCAAAACGTTGACAATGATGCCCTTGGCCAAAAAGGGCGTATGCGTTTTTTCCTGAATATATTCAGGAAAAAACGCATACGCCCTTTTTGGCCAACCAAGCAACCTGGAAAGGCAAATCAGCGCTACAAAGATGTCTCGCTTCCCATCGGTCAAAAGGGCCATGCTGAAAAAAGTGTCAAAACCAGAAATGCAGGACAGGCCATGGAGAAATGGGAGCCTTGCTACACTGATGGGCGGGATGTAAATTGTCAACAGCCACTCTGGAGAAGTGTACGGTGAGTCCTGAAACGTCTAAAAAGCAAAGCTTAGAGAGCATAGGGCACTTCCACTCATGGGGGTATAAATTGGGAAAATGAAAAATCAGCAAGACACAAGCACCCCAAAGTTTAGGGCTGCTCTGTTGACAAGGACCTCCACTTCATTCCACCTTCAATATCCCAGGAAAGAGAAAAATGGATAAAGAAGTTGTGGTCCTTATGTACAATGGAATATCACTCAGCCGTGAAATCAATGTCATAAGGCTAGTAGCAGCATGATGAGTGGATTTAGGTACGACGACTCTAAGTGAAATAAGTCACACAGAAAAGGACACTTCTCATAAGGTATCACTGATAGAGGGAATGTAAAAACCGTTACACTTGAACTGAATTACAAAACAGAACAGAGTCACACATGCAGAAAACACACTATGGCTGCTTAACGGGAAAGGTGAGGTGGGGTGATACATAAAACAAGGGTTTCAAATTAGCTCAGATACCGTTCCATAAACCCAATATGTAATAGACAAGACCTACTCCTTGCTCAGAGAACTGGACTCAACACGCCCTATTCACCGCACAAGAATATATCTGACTAGTAATAATCTTAAAACCTATGTATTGATATCTCTCTGTTAGTGTGTCAAGTGGGTAAAAAGCGGCATAAACACAGCAGTGAAAAGCAGCTAAACCCCATTATAAAAATAAATTACTTTGAAACACCCATGAAACAAAGACAGTGAAAGAGAGAGAAATTCTTACACAATGCGTTCAGGGGCTGTGATGCAACCTGGATTGACCATATCTAGACCCACAGCTGGATGAGACATAAGGGTGGACACTGTTGCGGCTGAGAGGTTTGGTGAGGTTGGGTGAGCAAACGCAGACCCTTTAAAGTAATACTGCGTGGTACCCATCGCATGGGTCCCAAATCTCCAGGTTCAAGGGCATCTTCCTACATCGAAAACATGCATGAGATACCCAGAAGATGGTACACCGTGTGATGGGGAAAGGTTTCTAAAACGCACCTCATTTCTCATCTGCTTGTGCCCGGGTTCGCCATTCCAGCCACTTTACTAGCAATCTCCCTCCTTGGAGCATCAGCACCTTTAACCTCCTGTTCCGTACAGGTTGCAATTTGTACTGAGGATGAACGGGAAGACGTGGAACCAATGAAAGACTAGCTCTTGGTGTTGGGACAGGCACAGGTCACTCTATTTTCCCATCAGGAAGAAGAATTAACCACAGGCTCAGCCTGCCCCCCGGAACCAGAACAGGGCCTGAAGCCATCCTGCGCTTTTGCGGCCAGCTCCCTAAAAAGCGAGTTGTAAAATGGAGCTTCAGGGCACTGCAATTCACAAACCTGCAGAGTTATAAATGATAACTCTCATCCACAAATATATTGAGGGAAGGCAAAGAAGAGGATTTGAAATCAAGGCAGAATTGCAGGAAACAGATTTCAGGAGGTAGATTCGAATCGCCTTTAAAGCACATGAAAAGCGGCAAAACGTTGACAATGATGCCCTTGGCCAAAAAGGGCGTATGCGTTTTTTCCTGAATATATTCAGGAAAAAACGCATACGCCCTTTTTGGCCAACCAAGCAGCCTGGAAAGGCAAATCAGCGCTACAAAGATGTCTCGCTTCCCATCGGTCAAAAGGGCCATGCTGAAAAAAGTGTCAAAACCAGAAATGCAGGACAGGCCATGGAGAAATGGGAGCCTTGCTACACTGATGGGCGGGATGTAAATTGTCAACAGCCACTCTGGAGAAGTGTACGGTGAGTCCTGAAACGTCTAAAAAGCAAAGCTTAGAGAGCATAGGGCACTTCCACTCATGGGGGTATAAATTGGGAAAATGAAAAATCAGCAAGACACAAGCACCCCAAAGTTTAGGGCTGCTCTGTTGACAAGGACCTCCACTTCATTCCACCTTCAATATCCCAGGAAAGAGAAAAATGGATAAAGAAGTTGTGGTCCTTATGTACAATGGAATATCACTCAGCCGTGAAATCAATGTCATAAGGCTAGTAGCAGCATGATGAGTGGATTTAGGTACGACGACTCTAAGTGAAATAAGTCACACAGAAAAGGACACTTCTCATAAGGTATCACTGATAGAGGGAATGTAAAAACCGTTACACTTGAACTGAATTACAAAACAGAACAGAGTCACACATGCAGAAAACACACTATGGCTGCTTAACGGGAAAGGTGAGGTGGGGTGATACATAAAACAAGGGTTTCAAATTAGCTCAGATACCGTTCCATAAACCCAATATGTAATAGACAAGACCTACTCCTTGCTCAGAGAACTGGACTCAACACGCCCTATTCACCGCACAAGAATATATCTGACTAGTAATAATCTTAAAACCTATGTATTGATATCTCTCTGTTAGTGTGTCAAGTGGGTAAAAAGCGGCATAAACACAGCAGTGAAAAGCAGCTAAACCCCATTATAAAAATAAATTACTTTGAAACACCCATGAAACAAAGACAGTGAAAGAGAGAGAAATTCTTACACAATGCGTTCAGGGGCTGTGATGCAACCTGGATTGACCATATCTAGACCCACAGCTGGATGAGACCTAAGGGTGGACACTGTTGCGGCTGAGAGGTTTGGTGAGGTTGGGTGAGCAAACGCAGACCCTTTAAAGTAATACTGCGTGGTACCCATCGCATGGGTCCCAAATCTCCAGGTTCAAGGGCATCTTCCTACATCGAAAACATGCATGAGATACCCAGAAGATGGTACACCGTGTGATGGGGAAAGGTTTCTAAAACGCACCTCATTTCTCATCTGCTTGTGCCCGGGTTCGCCATTCCAGCCACTTTACTAGCAATCTCCCTCCTTGGAGCATCAGCACCTTTAACCTCCTGTTCCGTACAGGTTGCAATTTGTACTGAGGATGAACGGGAAGACGTGGAACCAATGAAAGACTAGCTCTTGGTGTTGGGACAGGCACAGGTCACTCTATTTTCCCATCAGGAAGAAGAATTAACCACAGGCTCAGCCTGCCCCCCGGAACCAGAACAGGGCCTGAAGCCATCCTGCGCTTTTGCGGCCAGCTCCCTAAAAAGCGAGTTGTAAAATGGAGGTTCAGGGCACTGCAATTCACAAACCTGCAGAGTTATAAATGATAACTCTCATCCACAAATATATTGAGGGAAGGCAAAGAAGAGGATTTGAAATCAAGGCAGAATTGCAGGAAACAGATTTCAGGAGGTAGATTCGAATCGCCTTTAAAGCACATGAAAAGCGGCAAAACGTTGACAATGATGCCCTTGGCCAAAAAGGGCGTATGCGTTTTTTCCTGAATATATTCAGGAAAAAACGCATACGCCCTTTTTGGCCAACCAAGCAGCCTGGAAAGGCAAATCAGCGCTACAAAGATGTCTCGCTTCCCATCGGTCAAAAGGGCCATGCTGAAAAAAGTGTCAAAACCAGAAATGCAGGACAGGCCATGGAGAAATGGGAGCCTTGCTACACTGATGGGCGGGATGTAAATTGTCAACAGCCACTCTGGAGAAGTGTACGGTGAGTCCTGAAACGTCTAAAAAGCAAAGCTTAGAGAGCATAGGGCACTTCCACTCATGGGGGTATAAATTGGGAAAATGAAAAATCAGCAAGACACAAGCACCCCAAAGTTTAGGGCTGCTCTGTTGACAAGGACCTCCACTTCATTCCACCTTCAATATCCCAGGAAAGAGAAAAATGGATAAAGAAGTTGTGGTCCTTATGTACAATGGAATATCACTCAGCCGTGAAATCAATGTCATAAGGCTAGTAGCAGCATGATGAGTGGATTTAGGTACGACGACTCTAAGTGAAATAAGTCACACAGAAAAGGACACTTCTCATAAGGTATCACTGATAGAGGGAATGTAAAAACCGTTACACTTGAACTGAATTACAAAACAGAACAGAGTCACACATGCAGAAAACACACTATGGCTGCTTAACGGGAAAGGTGAGGTGGGGTGATACATAAAACAAGGGTTTCAAATTAGCTCAGATACCGTTCCATAAACCCAATATGTAATAGACAAGACCTACTCCTTGCTCAGAGAACTGGACTCAACACGCCCTATTCACCGCACAAGAATATATCTGACTAGTAATAATCTTAAAACCTATGTATTGATATCTCTCTGTTAGTGTGTCAAGTGGGTAAAAAGTGGCATAAACACAGCAGTGAAAAGCAGCTAAACCCCATTATAAAAATAAATTACTTTGAAACACCCATGAAACAAAGACAGTGAAAGAGAGAGAAATTCTTACACAATGCGTTCAGGGGCTGTGATGCAACCTGGATTGACCATATCTAGACCCACAGCTGGATGAGACATAAGGGTGGACACTGTTGCGGCTGAGAGGTTTGGTGAGGTTGGGTGAGCAAACGCAGACCCTTTAAAGTAATACTGCGTGGTACCCATCGCATGGGTCCCAAATCTCCAGGTTCAAGGGCATCTTCCTACATCGAAAACATGCATGAGATACCCAGAAGATGGTACACCGTGTGATGGGGAAAGGTTTCTAAAACGCACCTCATTTCTCATCTGCTTGTGCCCGGGTTCGCCATTCCAGCCACTTTACTAGCAATCTCCCTCCTTGGAGCATCAGCACCTTTAACCTCCTGTTCCGTACAGGTTGCAATTTGTACTGAGGATGAACGGGAAGACGTGGAACCAATGAAAGACTAGCTCTTGGTGTTGGGACAGGCACAGGTCACTCTATTTTCCCATCAGGAAGAAGAATTAACCACAGGCTCAGCCTGCCCCCCGGAACCAGAACAGGGCCTGAAGCCATCCTGCGCTTTTGCGGCCAGCTCCCTAAAAAGCGAGTTGTAAAATGGAGCTTCAGGGCACTGCAATTCACAAACCTGCAGAGTTATAAATGATAACTCTCATCCACAAATATATTGAGGGAAGGCAAAGAAGAGGATTTGAAATCAAGGCAGAATTGCAGGAAACAGATTTCAGGAGGTAGATTCGAATCGCCTTTAAAGCACATGAAAAGCGGCAAAACGTTGACAATGATGCCCTTGGCCAAAAAGGGCGTATGCGTTTTTTCCTGAATATATTCAGGAAAAAACGCATACGCCCTTTTTGGCCAACCAAGCAACCTGGAAAGGCAAATCAGCGCTACAAAGATGTCTCGCTTCCCATCGGTCAAAAGGGCCATGCTGAAAAAAGTGTCAAAACCAGAAATGCAGGACAGGCCATGGAGAAATGGGAGCCTTGCTACACTGATGGGCGGGATGTAAATTGTCAACAGCCACTCTGGAGAAGTGTACGGTGAGTCCTGAAACGTCTAAAAAGCAAAGCTTAGAGAGCATAGGGCACTTCCACTCATGGGGGTATAAATTGGGAAAATGAAAAATCAGCAAGACACAAGCACCCCAAAGTTTAGGGCTGCTCTGTTGACAAGGACCTCCACTTCATTCCACCTTCAATATCCCAGGAAAGAGAAAAATGGATAAAGAAGTTGTGGTCCTTATGTACAATGGAATATCACTCAGCCGTGAAATCAATGTCATAAGGCTAGTAGCAGCATGATGAGTGGATTTAGGTACGACGACTCTAAGTGAAATAAGTCACACAGAAAAGGACACTTCTCATAAGGTATCACTGATAGAGGGAATGTAAAAACCGTTACACTTGAACTGAATTACAAAACAGAACAGAGTCACACATGCAGAAAACACACTATGGCTGCTTAACGGGAAAGGTGAGGTGGGGTGATACATAAAACAAGGGTTTCAAATTAGCTCAGATACCGTTCCATAAACCCAATATGTAATAGACAAGACCTACTCCTTGCTCAGAGAACTGGACTCAACACGCCCTATTCACCGCACAAGAATATATCTGACTAGTAATAATCTTAAAACCTATGTATTGATATCTCTCTGTTAGTGTGTCAAGTGGGTAAAAAGCGGCATAAACACAGCAGTGAAAAGCAGCTAAACCCCATTATAAAAATAAATTACTTTGAAACACCCATGAAACAAAGACAGTGAAAGAGAGAGAAATTCTTACACAATGCGTTCAGGGGCTGTGATGCAACCTGGATTGACCATATCTAGACCCACAGCTGGATGAGACCTAAGGGTGGACACTGTTGCGGCTGAGAGGTTTGGTGAGGTTGGGTGAGCAAACGCAGACCCTTTAAAGTAATACTGCGTGGTACCCATCGCATGGGTCCCAAATCTCCAGGTTCAAGGGCATCTTCCTACATCGAAAACATGCATGAGATACCCAGAAGATGGTACACCGTGTGATGGGGAAAGGTTTCTAAAACGCACCTCATTTCTCATCTGCTTGTGCCCGGGTTCGCCATTCCAGCCACTTTACTAGCAATCTCCCTCCTTGGAGCATCAGCACCTTTAACCTCCTGTTCCGTACAGGTTGCAATTTGTACTGAGGATGAACGGGAAGACGTGGAACCAATGAAAGACTAGCTCTTGGTGTTGGGACAGGCACAGGTCACTCTATTTTCCCATCAGGAAGAAGAATTAACCACAGGCTCAGCCTGCCCCCCGGAACCAGAACAGGGCCTGAAGCCATCCTGCGCTTTTGCGGCCAGCTCCCTAAAAAGCGAGTTGTAAAATGGAGGTTCAGGGCACTGCAATTCACAAACCTGCAGAGTTATAAATGATAACTCTCATCCACAAATATATTGAGGGAAGGCAAAGAAGAGGATTTGAAATCAAGGCAGAATTGCAGGAAACAGATTTCAGGAGGTAGATTCGAATCGCCTTTAAAGCACATGAAAAGCGGCAAAACGTTGACAATGATGCCCTTGGCCAAAAAGGGCGTATGCGTTTTTTCCTGAATATATTCAGGAAAAAACGCATACGCCCTTTTTGGCCAACCAAGCAGCCTGGAAAGGCAAATCAGCGCTACAAAGATGTCTCGCTTCCCATCGGTCAAAAGGGCCATGCTGAAAAAAGTGTCAAAACCAGAAATGCAGGACAGGCCATGGAGAAATGGGAGCCTTGCTACACTGATGGGCGGGATGTAAATTGTCAACAGCCACTCTGGAGAAGTGTACGGTGAGTCCTGAAACGTCTAAAAAGCAAAGCTTAGAGAGCATAGGGCACTTCCACTCATGGGGGTATAAATTGGGAAAATGAAAAATCAGCAAGACACAAGCACCCCAAAGTTTAGGGCTGCTCTGTTGACAAGGACCTCCACTTCATTCCACCTTCAATATCCCAGGAAAGAGAAAAATGGATAAAGAAGTTGTGGTCCTTATGTACAATGGAATATCACTCAGCCGTGAAATCAATGTCATAAGGCTAGTAGCAGCATGATGAGTGGATTTAGGTACGACGACTCTAAGTGAAATAAGTCACACAGAAAAGGACACTTCTCATAAGGTATCACTGATAGAGGGAATGTAAAAACCGTTACACTTGAACTGAATTACAAAACAGAACAGAGTCACACATGCAGAAAACACACTATGGCTGCTTAACGGGAAAGGTGAGGTGGGGTGATACATAAAACAAGGGTTTCAAATTAGCTCAGATACCGTTCCATAAACCCAATATGTAATAGACAAGACCTACTCCTTGCTCAGAGAACTGGACTCAACACGCCCTATTCACCGCACAAGAATATATCTGACTAGTAATAATCTTAAAACCTATGTATTGATATCTCTCTGTTAGTGTGTCAAGTGGGTAAAAAGTGGCATAAACACAGCAGTGAAAAGCAGCTAAACCCCATTATAAAAATAAATTACTTTGAAACACCCATGAAACAAAGACAGTGAAAGAGAGAGAAATTCTTACACAATGCGTTCAGGGGCTGTGATGCAACCTGGATTGACCATATCTAGACCCACAGCTGGATGAGACATAAGGGTGGACACTGTTGCGGCTGAGAGGTTTGGTGAGGTTGGGTGAGCAAACGCAGACCCTTTAAAGTAATACTGCGTGGTACCCATCGCATGGGTCCCAAATCTCCAGGTTCAAGGGCATCTTCCTACATCGAAAACATGCATGAGATACCCAGAAGATGGTACACCGTGTGATGGGGAAAGGTTTCTAAAACGCACCTCATTTCTCATCTGCTTGTGCCCGGGTTCGCCATTCCAGCCACTTTACTAGCAATCTCCCTCCTTGGAGCATCAGCACCTTTAACCTCCTGTTCCGTACAGGTTGCAATTTGTACTGAGGATGAACGGGAAGACGTGGAACCAATGAAAGACTAGCTCTTGGTGTTGGGACAGGCACAGGTCACTCTATTTTCCCATCAGGAAGAAGAATTAACCACAGGCTCAGCCTGCCCCCCGGAACCAGAACAGGGCCTGAAGCCATCCTGCGCTTTTGCGGCCAGCTCCCTAAAAAGCGAGTTGTAAAATGGAGCTTCAGGGCACTGCAATTCACAAACCTGCAGAGTTATAAATGATAACTCTCATCCACAAATATATTGAGGGAAGGCAAAGAAGAGGATTTGAAATCAAGGCAGAATTGCAGGAAACAGATTTCAGGAGGTAGATTCGAATCGCCTTTAAAGCACATGAAAAGCGGCAAAACGTTGACAATGATGCCCTTGGCCAAAAAGGGCGTATGCGTTTTTTCCTGAATATATTCAGGAAAAAACGCATACGCCCTTTTTGGCCAACCAAGCAACCTGGAAAGGCAAATCAGCGCTACAAAGATGTCTCGCTTCCCATCGGTCAAAAGGGCCATGCTGAAAAAAGTGTCAAAACCAGAAATGCAGGACAGGCCATGGAGAAATGGGAGCCTTGCTACACTGATGGGCGGGATGTAAATTGTCAACAGCCACTCTGGAGAAGTGTACGGTGAGTCCTGAAACGTCTAAAAAGCAAAGCTTAGAGAGCATAGGGCACTTCCACTCATGGGGGTATAAATTGGGAAAATGAAAAATCAGCAAGACACAAGCACCCCAAAGTTTAGGGCTGCTCTGTTGACAAGGACCTCCACTTCATTCCACCTTCAATATCCCAGGAAAGAGAAAAATGGATAAAGAAGTTGTGGTCCTTATGTACAATGGAATATCACTCAGCCGTGAAATCAATGTCATAAGGCTAGTAGCAGCATGATGAGTGGATTTAGGTACGACGACTCTAAGTGAAATAAGTCACACAGAAAAGGACACTTCTCATAAGGTATCACTGATAGAGGGAATGTAAAAACCGTTACACTTGAACTGAATTACAAAACAGAACAGAGTCACACATGCAGAAAACACACTATGGCTGCTTAACGGGAAAGGTGAGGTGGGGTGATACATAAAACAAGGGTTTCAAATTAGCTCAGATACCGTTCCATAAACCCAATATGTAATAGACAAGACCTACTCCTTGCTCAGAGAACTGGACTCAACACGCCCTATTCACCGCACAAGAATATATCTGACTAGTAATAATCTTAAAACCTATGTATTGATATCTCTCTGTTAGTGTGTCAAGTGGGTAAAAAGCGGCATAAACACAGCAGTGAAAAGCAGCTAAACCCCATTATAAAAATAAATTACTTTGAAACACCCATGAAACAAAGACAGTGAAAGAGAGAGAAATTCTTACACAATGCGTTCAGGGGCTGTGATGCAACCTGGATTGACCATATCTAGACCCACAGCTGGATGAGACATAAGGGTGGACACTGTTGCGGCTGAGAGGTTTGGTGAGGTTGGGTGAGCAAACGCAGACCCTTTAAAGTAATACTGCGTGGTACCCATCGCATGGGTCCCAAATCTCCAGGTTCAAGGGCATCTTCCTACATCGAAAACATGCATGAGATACCCAGAAGATGGTACACCGTGTGATGGGGAAAGGTTTCTAAAACGCACCTCATTTCTCATCTGCTTGTGCCCGGGTTCGCCATTCCAGCCACTTTACTAGCAATCTCCCTCCTTGGAGCATCAGCACCTTTAACCTCCTGTTCCGTACAGGTTGCAATTTGTACTGAGGATGAACGGGAAGACGTGGAACCAATGAAAGACTAGCTCTTGGTGTTGGGACAGGCACAGGTCACTCTATTTTCCCATCAGGAAGAAGAATTAACCACAGGCTCAGCCTGCCCCCCGGAACCAGAACAGGGCCTGAAGCCATCCTGCGCTTTTGCGGCCAGCTCCCTAAAAAGCGAGTTTTAAAATGGAGGTTCAGGGCACTGCAATTCACAAACCTGCAGAGTTATAAATGATAACTCTCATCCACAAATATATTGAGGGAAGGCAAAGAAGAGGATTTGAAATCAAGGCAGAATTGCAGGAAACAGATTTCAGGAGGTAGATTCGAATCGCCTTTAAAGCACATGAAAAGCGGCAAAACGTTGACAATGATGCCCTTGGCCAAAAAGGGCGTATGCGTTTTTTCCTGAATATATTCAGGAAAAAACGCATACGCCCTTTTTGGCCAACCGAGCAGCCTGGAAAGGCAAATCAGCGCTACAAAGATGTCTCGCTTCCCATCGGTCAAAAGGGCCATGCTGAAAAAAGTGTCAAAACCAGAAATGCAGGACAGGCCATGGAGAAATGGGAGCCTTGCTACACTGATGGGCGGGATGTAAATTGTCAACAGCCACTCTGGAGAAGTGTACGGTGAGTCCTGAAACGTCTAAAAAGCAAAGCTTAGAGAGCATAGGGCACTTCCACTCATGGGGGTATAAATTGGGAAAATGAAAAATCAGCAAGACACAAGCACCCCAAAGTTTAGGGCTGCTCTGTTGACAAGGACCTCCACTTCATTCCACCTTCAATATCCCAGGAAAGAGAAAAATGGATAAAGAAGTTGTGGTCCTTATGTACAATGGAATATCACTCAGCCGTGAAATCAATGTCATAAGGCTAGTAGCAGCATGATGAGTGGATTTAGGTACGACGACTCTAAGTGAAATAAGTCACACAGAAAAGGACACTTCTCATAAGGTATCACTGATAGAGGGAATGTAAAAACCGTTACACTTGAACTGAATTACAAAACAGAACAGAGTCACACATGCAGAAAACACACTATGGCTGCTTAACGGGAAAGGTGAGGTGGGGTGATACATAAAACAAGGGTTTCAAATTAGCTCAGATACCGTTCCATAAACCCAATATGTAATAGACAAGACCTACTCCTTGCTCAGAGAACTGGACTCAACACGCCCTATTCACCGCACAAGAATATATCTGACTAGTAATAATCTTAAAACCTATGTATTGATATCTCTCTGTTAGTGTGTCAAGTGGGTAAAAAGCGGCATAAACACAGCAGTGAAAAGCAGCTAAACCCCATTATAAAAATAAATTACTTTGAAACACCCATGAAACAAAGACAGTGAAAGAGAGAGAAATTCTTACACAATGCGTTCAGGGGCTGTGATGCAACCTGGATTGACCATATCTAGACCCACAGCTGGATGAGACATAAGGGTGGACACTGTTGCGGCTGAGAGGTTTGGTGAGGTTGGGTGAGCAAACGCAGACCCTTTAAAGTAATACTGCGTGGTACCCATCGCATGGGTCCCAAATCTCCAGGTTCAAGGGCATCTTCCTACATCGAAAACATGCATGAGATACCCAGAAGATGGTACACCGTGTGATGGGGAAAGGTTTCTAAAACGCACCTCATTTCTCATCTGCTTGTGCCCGGGTTCGCCATTCCAGCCACTTTACTAGCAATCTCCCTCCTTGGAGCATCAGCACCTTTAACCTCCTGTTCCGTACAGGTTGCAATTTGTACTGAGGATGAACGGGAAGACGTGGAACCAATGAAAGACTAGCTCTTGGTGTTGGGACAGGCACAGGTCACTCTATTTTCCCATCAGGAAGAAGAATTAACCACAGGCTCAGCCTGCCCCCCGGAACCAGAACAGGGCCTGAAGCCATCCTGCGCTTTTGCGGCCAGCTCCCTAAAAAGCGAGTTGTAAAATGGAGCTTCAGGGCACTGCAATTCACAAACCTGCAGAGTTATAAATGATAACTCTCATCCACAAATATATTGAGGGAAGGCAAAGAAGAGGATTTGAAATCAAGGCAGAATTGCAGGAAACAGATTTCAGGAGGTAGATTCGAATCGCCTTTAAAGCACATGAAAAGCGGCAAAACGTTGACAATGATGCCCTTGGCCAAAAAGGGCGTATGCGTTTTTTCCTGAATATATTCAGGAAAAAACGCATACGCCCTTTTTGGCCAACCAAGCAGCCTGGAAAGGCAAATCAGCGCTACAAAGATGTCTCGCTTCCCATCGGTCAAAAGGGCCATGCTGAAAAAAGTGTCAAAACCAGAAATGCAGGACAGGCCATGGAGAAATGGGAGCCTTGCTACACTGATGGGCGGGATGTAAATTGTCAACAGCCACTCTGGAGAAGTGTACGGTGAGTCCTGAAACGTCTAAAAAGCAAAGCTTAGAGAGCATAGGGCACTTCCACTCATGGGGGTATAAATTGGGAAAATGAAAAATCAGCAAGACACAAGCACCCCAAAGTTTAGGGCTGCTCTGTTGACAAGGACCTCCACTTCATTCCACCTTCAATATCCCAGGAAAGAGAAAAATGGATAAAGAAGTTGTGGTCCTTATGTACAATGGAATATCACTCAGCCGTGAAATCAATGTCATAAGGCTAGTAGCAGCATGATGAGTGGATTTAGGTACGACGACTCTAAGTGAAATAAGTCACACAGAAAAGGACACTTCTCATAAGGTATCACTGATAGAGGGAATGTAAAAACCGTTACACTTGAACTGAATTACAAAACAGAACAGAGTCACACATGCAGAAAACACACTATGGCTGCTTAACGGGAAAGGTGAGGTGGGGTGATACATAAAACAAGGGTTTCAAATTAGCTCAGATACCGTTCCATAAACCCAATATGTAATAGACAAGACCTACTCCTTGCTCAGAGAACTGGACTCAACACGCCCTATTCACCGCACAAGAATATATCTGACTAGTAATAATCTTAAAACCTATGTATTGATATCTCTCTGTTAGTGTGTCAAGTGGGTAAAAAGCGGCATAAACACAGCAGTGAAAAGCAGCTAAACCCCATTATAAAAATAAATTACTTTGAAACACCCATGAAACAAAGACAGTGAAAGAGAGAGAAATTCTTACACAATGCGTTCAGGGGCTGTGATGCAACCTGGATTGACCATATCTAGACCCACAGCTGGATGAGACATAAGGGTGGACACTGTTGCGGCTGAGAGGTTTGGTGAGGTTGGGTGAGCAAACGCAGACCCTTTAAAGTAATACTGCGTGGTACCCATCGCATGGGTCCCAAATCTCCAGGTTCAAGGGCATCTTCCTACATCGAAAACATGCATGAGATACCCAGAAGATGGTACACCGTGTGATGGGGAAAGGTTTCTAAAACGCACCTCATTTCTCATCTGCTTGTGCCCGGGTTCGCCATTCCAGCCACTTTACTAGCAATCTCCCTCCTTGGAGCATCAGCACCTTTAACCTCCTGTTCCGTACAGGTTGCAATTTGTACTGAGGATGAACGGGAAGACGTGGAACCAATGAAAGACTAGCTCTTGGTGTTGGGACAGGCACAGGTCACTCTATTTTCCCATCAGGAAGAAGAATTAACCACAGGCTCAGCCTGCCCCCCGGACCCAGAACAGGGCCTGAAGCCATCCTGCGCTTTTGCGGCCAGCTCCCTAAAAAGCGAGTTGTAAAATGGAGGTTCAGGGCACTGCAATTCACAAACCTGCAGAGTTATAAATGATAACTCTCATCCACAAATATATTGAGGGAAGGCAAAGAAGAGGATTTGAAATCAAGGCAGAATTGCAGGAAACAGATTTCAGGAGGTAGATTCGAATCGCCTTTAAAGCACATGAAAAGCGGCAAAACGTTGACAATGATGCCCTTGGCCAAAAAGGGCGTATGCGTTTTTTCCTGAATATATTCAGGAAAAAACGCATACGCCCTTTTTGGCCAACCAAGCAACCTGGAAAGGCAAATCAGCGCTACAAAGATGTCTCGCTTCCCATCGGTCAAAAGGGCCATGCTGAAAAAAGTGTCAAAACCAGAAATGCAGGACAGGCCATGGAGAAATGGGAGCCTTGCTACACTGATGGGCGGGATGTAAATTGTCAACAGCCACTCTGGAGAAGTGTACGGTGAGTCCTGAAACGTCTAAAAAGCAAAGCTTAGAGAGCATAGGGCACTTCCACTCATGGGGGTATAAATTGGGAAAATGAAAAATCAGCAAGACACAAGCACCCCAAAGTTTAGGGCTGCTCTGTTGACAAGGACCTCCACTTCATTCCACCTTCAATATCCCAGGAAAGAGAAAAATGGATAAAGAAGTTGTGGTCCTTATGTACAATGGAATATCACTCAGCCGCGAAATCAATGTCATAAGGCTAGTAGCAGCATGATGAGTGGATTTAGGTACGACGACTCTAAGTGAAATAAGTCACACAGAAAAGGACACTTCTCATAAGGTATCACTGATAGAGGGAATGTAAAAACCGTTACACTTGAACTGAATTACAAAACAGAACAGAGTCACACATGCAGAAAACACACTATGGCTGCTTAACGGGAAAGGTGAGGTGGGGTGATACATAAAACAAGGGTTTCAAATTAGCTCAGATACCGTTCCATAAACCCAATATGTAATAGACAAGACCTACTCCTTGCTCAGAGAACTGGACTCAACACGCCCTATTCACCGCACAAGAATATATCTGACTAGTAATAATCTTAAAACCTATGTATTGATATCTCTCTGTTAGTGTGTCAAGTGGGTAAAAAGCGGCATAAACACAGCAGTGAAAAGCAGCTAAACCCCATTATAAAAATAAATTACTTTGAAACACCCATGAAACAAAGACAGTGAAAGAGAGAGAAATTCTTACACAATGCGTTCAGGGGCTGTGATGCAACCTGGATTGACCATATCTAGACCCACAGCTGGATGAGACATAAGGGTGGACACTGTTGCGGCTGAGAGGTTTGGTGAGGTTGGGTGAGCAAACGCAGACCCTTTAAAGTAATACTGCGTGGTACCCATCGCATGGGTCCCAAATCTCCAGGTTCAAGGGCATCTTCCTACATCGAAAACATGCATGAGATACCCAGAAGATGGTACACCGTGTGATGGGGAAAGGTTTCTAAAACGCACCTCATTTCTCATCTGCTTGTGCCCGGGTTCGCCATTCCAGCCACTTTACTAGCAATCTCCCTCCTTGGAGCATCAGCACCTTTAACCTCCTGTTCCGTACAGGTTGCAATTTGTACTGAGGATGAACGGGAAGACGTGGAACCAATGAAAGACTAGCTCTTGGTGTTGGGACAGGCACAGGTCACTCTATTTTCCCATCAGGAAGAAGAATTAACCACAGGCTCAGCCTGCCCCCCGGAACCAGAACAGGGCCTGAAGCCATCCTGCGCTTTTGCGGCCAGCTCCCTAAAAAGCGAGTTGTAAAATGGAGCTTCAGGGCACTGCAATTCACAAACCTGCAGAGTTATAAATGATAACTCTCATCCACAAATATATTGAGGGAAGGCAAAGAAGAGGATTTGAAATCAAGGCAGAATTGCAGGAAACAGATTTCAGGAGGTAGATTCGAATCGCCTTTAAAGCACATGAAAAGCGGCAAAACGTTGACAATGATGCCCTTGGCCAAAAAGGGCGTATGCGTTTTTTCCTGAATATATTCAGGAAAAAACGCATACGCCCTTTTTGGCCAACCAAGCAACCTGGAAAGGCAAATCAGCGCTACAAAGATGTCTCGCTTCCCATCGGTCAAAAGGGCCATGCTGAAAAAAGTGTCAAAACCAGAAATGCAGGACAGGCCATGGAGAAATGGGAGCCTTGCTACACTGATGGGCGGGATGTAAATTGTCAACAGCCACTCTGGAGAAGTGTACGGTGAGTCCTGAAACGTCTAAAAAGCAAAGCTTAGAGAGCATAGGGCACTTCCACTCATGGGGGTATAAATTGGGAAAATGAAAAATCAGCAAGACACAAGCACCCCAAAGTTTAGGGCTGCTCTGTTGACAAGGACCTCCACTTCATTCCACCTTCAATATCCCAGGAAAGAGAAAAATGGATAAAGAAGTTGTGGTCCTTATGTACAATGGAATATCACTCAGCCGTGAAATCAATGTCATAAGGCTAGTAGCAGCATGATGAGTGGATTTAGGTACGACGACTCTAAGTGAAATAAGTCACACAGAAAAGGACACTTCTCATAAGGTATCACTGATAGAGGGAATGTAAAAACCGTTACACTTGAACTGAATTACAAAACAGAACAGAGTCACACATGCAGAAAACACACTATGGCTGCTTAACGGGAAAGGTGAGGTGGGGTGATACATAAAACAAGGGTTTCAAATTAGCTCAGATACCGTTCCATAAACCCAATATGTAATAGACAAGACCTACTCCTTGCTCAGAGAACTGGACTCAACACGCCCTATTCACCGCACAAGAATATATCTGACTAGTAATAATCTTAAAACCTATGTATTGATATCTCTCTGTTAGTGTGTCAAGTGGGTAAAAAGCGGCATAAACACAGCAGTGAAAAGCAGCTAAACCCCATTATAAAAATAAATTACTTTGAAACACCCATGAAACAAAGACAGTGAAAGAGAGAGAAATTCTTACACAATGCGTTCAGGGGCTGTGATGCAACCTGGATTGACCATATCTAGACCCACAGCTGGATGAGACATAAGGGTGGACACTGTTGCGGCTGAGAGGTTTGGTGAGGTTGGGTGAGCAAACGCAGACCCTTTAAAGTAATACTGCGTGGTACCCATCGCATGGGTCCCAAATCTCCAGGTTCAAGGGCATCTTCCTACATCGAAAACATGCATGAGATACCCAGAAGATGGTACACCGTGTGATGGGGAAAGGTTTCTAAAACGCACCTCATTTCTCATCTGCTTGTGCCCGGGTTCGCCATTCCAGCCACTTTACTAGCAATCTCCCTCCTTGGAGCATCAGCACCTTTAACCTCCTGTTCCGTACAGGTTGCAATTTGTACTGAGGATGAACGGGAAGACGTGGAACCAATGAAAGACTAGCTCTTGGTGTTGGGACAGGCACAGGTCACTCTATTTTCCCATCAGGAAGAAGAATTAACCACAGGCTCAGCCTGCCCCCCGGAACCAGAACAGGGCCTGAAGCCATCCTGCACTTTTGCGGCCAGCTCCCTAAAAAGCGAGTTGTAAAATGGAGGTTCAGGGCACTGCAATTCACAAACCTGCAGAGTTATAAATGATAACTCTCATCCACAAATATATTGAGGGAAGGCAAAGAAGAGGATTTGAAATCAAGGCAGAATTGCAGGAAACAGATTTCAGGAGGTAGATTCGAATCGCCTTTAAAGCACATGAAAAGCGGCAAAACGTTGACAATGATGCCCTTGGCCAAAAAGGGCGTATGCGTTTTTTCCTGAATATATTCAGGAAAAAACGCATACGCCCTTTTTGGCCAACCAAGCAACCTGGAAAGGCAAATCAGCGCTACAAAGATGTCTCGCTTCCCATCGGTCAAAAGGGCCATGCTGAAAAAAGTGTCAAAACCAGAAATGCAGGACAGGCCATGGAGAAATGGGAGCCTTGCTACACTGATGGGCGGGATGTAAATTGTCAACAGCCACTCTGGAGAAGTGTACGGTGAGTCCTGAAACGTCTAAAAAGCAAAGCTTAGAGAGCATAGGGCACTTCCACTCATGGGGGTATAAATTGGGAAAATGAAAAATCAGCAAGACACAAGCACCCCAAAGTTTAGGGCTGCTCTGTTGACAAGGACCTCCACTTCATTCCACCTTCAATATCCCAGGAAAGAGAAAAATGGATAAAGAAGTTGTGGTCCTTATGTACAATGGAATATCACTCAGCCGTGAAATCAATGTCATAAGGCTAGTAGCAGCATGATGAGTGGATTTAGGTACGACGACTCTAAGTGAAATAAGTCACACAGAAAAGGACACTTCTCATAAGGTATCACTGATAGAGGGAATGTAAAAACCGTTACACTTGAACTGAATTACAAAACAGAACAGAGTCACACATGCAGAAAACACACTATGGCTGCTTAACGGGAAAGGTGAGGTGGGGTGATACATAAAACAAGGGTTTCAAATTAGCTCAGATACCGTTCCATAAACCCAATATGTAATAGACAAGACCTACTCCTTGCTCAGAGAACTGGACTCAACACGCCCTATTCACCGCACAAGAATATATCTGACTAGTAATAATCTTAAAACCTATGTATTGATATCTCTCTGTTAGTGTGTCAAGTGGGTAAAAAGCGGCATAAACACAGCAGTGAAAAGCAGCTAAACCCCATTATAAAAATAAATTACTTTGAAACACCCATGAAACAAAGACAGTGAAAGAGAGAGAAATTCTTACACAATGCGTTCAGGGGCTGTGATGCAACCTGGATTGACCATATCTAGACCCACAGCTGGATGAGACCTAAGGGTGGACACTGTTGCGGCTGAGAGGTTTGGTGAGGTTGGGTGAGCAAACGCAGACCCTTTAAAGTAATACTGCGTGGTACCCATCGCATGGGTCCCAAATCTCCAGGTTCAAGGGCATCTTCCTACATCGAAAACATGCATGAGATACCCAGAAGATGGTACACCGTGTGATGGGGAAAGGTTTCTAAAACGCACCTCATTTCTCATCTGCTTGTGCCCGGGTTCGCCATTCCAGCCACTTTACTAGCAATCTCCCTCCTTGGAGCATCAGCACCTTTAACCTCCTGTTCCGTACAGGTTGCAATTTGTACTGAGGATGAACGGGAAGACGTGGAACCAATGAAAGACTAGCTCTTGGTGTTGGGACAGGCACAGGTCACTCTATTTTCCCATCAGGAAGAAGAATTAACCACAGGCTCAGCCTGCCCCCCGGAACCAGAACAGGGCCTGAAGCCATCCTGCGCTTTTGCGGCCAGCTCCCTAAAAAGCGAGTTGTAAAATGGAGGTTCAGGGCACTGCAATTCACAAACCTGCAGAGTTATAAATGATAACTCTCATCCACAAATATATTGAGGGAAGGCAAAGAAGAGGATTTGAAATCAAGGCAGAATTGCAGGAAACAGATTTCAGGAGGTAGATTCGAATCGCCTTTAAAGCACATGAAAAGCGGCAAAACGTTGACAATGATGCCCTTGGCCAAAAAGGGCGTATGCGTTTTTTCCTGAATATATTCAGGAAAAAACGCATACGCCCTTTTTGGCCAACCAAGCAGCCTGGAAAGGCAAATCAGCGCTACAAAGATGTCTCGCTTCCCATCGGTCAAAAGGGCCATGCTGAAAAAAGTGTCAAAACCAGAAATGCAGGACAGGCCATGGAGAAATGGGAGCCTTGCTACACTGATGGGCGGGATGTAAATTGTCAACAGCCACTCTGGAGAAGTGTACGGTGAGTCCTGAAACGTCTAAAAAGCAAAGCTTAGAGAGCATAGGGCACTTCCACTCATGGGGGTATAAATTGGGAAAATGAAAAATCAGCAAGACACAAGCACCCCAAAGTTTAGGGCTGCTCTGTTGACAAGGACCTCCACTTCATTCCACCTTCAATATCCCAGGAAAGAGAAAAATGGATAAAGAAGTTGTGGTCCTTATGTACAATGGAATATCACTCAGCCGTGAAATCAATGTCATAAGGCTAGTAGCAGCATGATGAGTGGATTTAGGTACGACGACTCTAAGTGAAATAAGTCACACAGAAAAGGACACTTCTCATAAGGTATCACTGATAGAGGGAATGTAAAAACCGTTACACTTGAACTGAATTACAAAACAGAACAGAGTCACACATGCAGAAAACACACTATGGCTGCTTAACGGGAAAGGTGAGGTGGGGTGATACATAAAACAAGGGTTTCAAATTAGCTCAGATACCGTTCCATAAACCCAATATGTAATAGACAAGACCTACTCCTTGCTCAGAGAACTGGACTCAACACGCCCTATTCACCGCACAAGAATATATCTGACTAGTAATAATCTTAAAACCTATGTATTGATATCTCTCTGTTAGTGTGTCAAGTGGGTAAAAAGCGGCATAAACACAGCAGTGAAAAGCAGCTAAACCCCATTATAAAAATAAATTACTTTGAAACACCCATGAAACAAAGACAGTGAAAGAGAGAGAAATTCTTACACAATGCGTTCAGGGGCTGTGATGCAACCTGGATTGACCATATCTAGACCCACAGCTGGATGAGACATAAGGGTGGACACTGTTGCGGCTGAGAGGTTTGGTGAGGTTGGGTGAGCAAACGCAGACCCTTTAAAGTAATACTGCGTGGTACCCATCGCATGGGTCCCAAATCTCCAGGTTCAAGGGCATCTTCCTACATCGAAAACATGCATGAGATACCCAGAAGATGGTACACCGTGTGATGGGGAAAGGTTTCTAAAACGCACCTCATTTCTCATCTGCTTGTGCCCGGGTTCGCCATTCCAGCCACTTTACTAGCAATCTCCCTCCTTGGAGCATCAGCACCTTTAACCTCCTGTTCCGTACAGGTTGCAATTTGTACTGAGGATGAACGGGAAGACGTGGAACCAATGAAAGACTAGCTCTTGGTGTTGGGACAGGCACAGGTCACTCTATTTTCCCATCAGGAAGAAGAATTAACCACAGGCTCAGCCTGCCCCCCGGAACCAGAACAGGGCCTGAAGCCATCCTGCGCTTTTGCGGCCAGCTCCCTAAAAAGCGAGTTGTAAAATGGAGGTTCAGGGCACTGCAATTCACAAACCTGCAGAGTTATAAATGATAACTCTCATCCACAAATATATTGAGGGAAGGCAAAGAAGAGGATTTGAAATCAAGGCAGAATTGCAGGAAACAGATTTCAGGAGGTAGATTCGAATCGCCTTTAAAGCACATGAAAAGCGGCAAAACGTTGACAATGATGCCCTTGGCCAAAAAGGGCGTATGCGTTTTTTCCTGAATATATTCAGGAAAAAACGCATACGCCCTTTTTGGCCAACCAAGCAACCTGGAAAGGCAAATCAGCGCTACAAAGATGTCTCGCTTCCCATCGGTCAAAAGGGCCATGCTGAAAAAAGTGTCAAAACCAGAAATGCAGGACAGGCCATGGAGAAATGGGAGCCTTGCTACACTGATGGGCGGGATGTAAATTGTCAACAGCCACTCTGGAGAAGTGTACGGTGAGTCCTGAAACGTCTAAAAAGCAAAGCTTAGAGAGCATAGGGCACTTCCACTCATGGGGGTATAAATTGGGAAAATGAAAAATCAGCAAGACACAAGCACCCCAAAGTTTAGGGCTGCTCTGTTGACAAGGACCTCCACTTCATTCCACCTTCAATATCCCAGGAAAGAGAAAAATGGATAAAGAAGTTGTGGTCCTTATGTACAATGGAATATCACTCAGCCGCGAAATCAATGTCATAAGGCTAGTAGCAGCATGATGAGTGGATTTAGGTACGACGACTCTAAGTGAAATAAGTCACACAGAAAAGGACACTTCTCATAAGGTATCACTGATAGAGGGAATGTAAAAACCGTTACACTTGAACTGAATTACAAAACAGAACAGAGTCACACATGCAGAAAACACACTATGGCTGCTTAACGGGAAAGGTGAGGTGGGGTGATACATAAAACAAGGGTTTCAAATTAGCTCAGATACCGTTCCATAAACCCAATATGTAATAGACAAGACCTACTCCTTGCTCAGAGAACTGGACTCAACACGCCCTATTCACCGCACAAGAATATATCTGACTAGTAATAATCTTAAAACCTATGTATTGATATCTCTCTGTTAGTGTGTCAAGTGGGTAAAAAGCGGCATAAACACAGCAGTGAAAAGCAGCTAAACCCCATTATAAAAATAAATTACTTTGAAACACCCATGAAACAAAGACAGTGAAAGAGAGAGAAATTCTTACACAATGCGTTCAGGGGCTGTGATGCAACCTGGATTGACCATATCTAGACCCACAGCTGGATGAGACATAAGGGTGGACACTGTTGCGGCTGAGAGGTTTGGTGAGGTTGGGTGAGCAAACGCAGACCCTTTAAAGTAATACTGCGTGGTACCCATCGCATGGGTCCCAAATCTCCAGGTTCAAGGGCATCTTCCTACATCGAAAACATGCATGAGATACCCAGAAGATGGTACACCGTGTGATGGGGAAAGGTTTCTAAAACGCACCTCATTTCTCATCTGCTTGTGCCCGGGTTCGCCATTCCAGCCACTTTACTAGCAATCTCCCTCCTTGGAGCATCAGCACCTTTAACCTCCTGTTCCGTACAGGTTGCAATTTGTACTGAGGATGAACGGGAAGACGTGGAACCAATGAAAGACTAGCTCTTGGTGTTGGGACAGGCACAGGTCACTCTATTTTCCCATCAGGAAGAAGAATTAACCACAGGCTCAGCCTGCCCCCCGGAACCAGAACAGGGCCTGAAGCCATCCTGCGCTTTTGCGGCCAGCTCCCTAAAAAGCGAGTTGTAAAATGGAGCTTCAGGGCACTGCAATTCACAAACCTGCAGAGTTATAAATGATAACTCTCATCCACAAATATATTGAGGGAAGGCAAAGAAGAGGATTTGAAATCAAGGCAGAATTGCAGGAAACAGATTTCAGGAGGTAGATTCGAATCGCCTTTAAAGCACATGAAAAGCGGCAAAACGTTGACAATGATGCCCTTGGCCAAAAAGGGCGTATGCGTTTTTTCCTGAATATATTCAGGAAAAAACGCATACGCCCTTTTTGGCCAACCAAGCAACCTGGAAAGGCAAATCAGCGCTACAAAGATGTCTCGCTTCCCATCGGTCAAAAGGGCCATGCTGAAAAAAGTGTCAAAACCAGAAATGCAGGACAGGCCATGGAGAAATGGGAGCCTTGCTACACTGATGGGCGGGATGTAAATTGTCAACAGCCACTCTGGAGAAGTGTACGGTGAGTCCTGAAACGTCTAAAAAGCAAAGCTTAGAGAGCATAGGGCACTTCCACTCATGGGGGTATAAATTGGGAAAATGAAAAATCAGCAAGACACAAGCACCCCAAAGTTTAGGGCTGCTCTGTTGACAAGGACCTCCACTTCATTCCACCTTCAATATCCCAGGAAAGAGAAAAATGGATAAAGAAGTTGTGGTCCTTATGTACAATGGAATATCACTCAGCCGTGAAATCAATGTCATAAGGCTAGTAGCAGCATGATGAGTGGATTTAGGTACGACGACTCTAAGTGAAATAAGTCACACAGAAAAGGACACTTCTCATAAGGTATCACTGATAGAGGGAATGTAAAAACCGTTACACTTGAACTGAATTACAAAACAGAACAGAGTCACACATGCAGAAAACACACTATGGCTGCTTAACGGGAAAGGTGAGGTGGGGTGATACATAAAACAAGGGTTTCAAATTAGCTCAGATACCGTTCCATAAACCCAATATGTAATAGACAAGACCTACTCCTTGCTCAGAGAACTGGACTCAACACGCCCTATTCACCGCACAAGAATATATCTGACTAGTAATAATCTTAAAACCTATGTATTGATATCTCTCTGTTAGTGTGTCAAGTGGGTAAAAAGCGGCATAAACACAGCAGTGAAAAGCAGCTAAACCCCATTATAAAAATAAATTACTTTGAAACACCCATGAAACAAAGACAGTGAAAGAGAGAGAAATTCTTACACAATGCGTTCAGGGGCTGTGATGCAACCTGGATTGACCATATCTAGACCCACAGCTGGATGAGACATAAGGGTGGACACTGTTGCGGCTGAGAGGTTTGGTGAGGTTGGGTGAGCAAACGCAGACCCTTTAAAGTAATACTGCGTGGTACCCATCGCATGGGTCCCAAATCTCCAGGTTCAAGGGCATCTTCCTACATCGAAAACATGCATGAGATACCCAGAAGATGGTACACCGTGTGATGGGGAAAGGTTTCTAAAACGCACCTCATTTCTCATCTGCTTGTGCCCGGGTTCGCCATTCCAGCCACTTTACTAGCAATCTCCCTCCTTGGAGCATCAGCACCTTTAACCTCCTGTTCCGTACAGGTTGCAATTTGTACTGAGGATGAACGGGAAGACGTGGAACCAATGAAAGACTAGCTCTTGGTGTTGGGACAGGCACAGGTCACTCTATTTTCCCATCAGGAAGAAGAATTAACCACAGGCTCAGCCTGCCCCCCGGAACCAGAACAGGGCCTGAAGCCATCCTGCACTTTTGCGGCCAGCTCCCTAAAAAGCGAGTTGTAAAATGGAGGTTCAGGGCACTGCAATTCACAAACCTGCAGAGTTATAAATGATAACTCTCATCCACAAATATATTGAGGGAAGGCAAAGAAGAGGATTTGAAATCAAGGCAGAATTGCAGGAAACAGATTTCAGGAGGTAGATTCGAATCGCCTTTAAAGCACATGAAAAGCGGCAAAACGTTGACAATGATGCCCTTGGCCAAAAAGGGCGTATGCGTTTTTTCCTGAATATATTCAGGAAAAAACGCATACGCCCTTTTTGGCCAACCAAGCAACCTGGAAAGGCAAATCAGCGCTACAAAGATGTCTCGCTTCCCATCGGTCAAAAGGGCCATGCTGAAAAAAGTGTCAAAACCAGAAATGCAGGACAGGCCATGGAGAAATGGGAGCCTTGCTACACTGATGGGCGGGATGTAAATTGTCAACAGCCACTCTGGAGAAGTGTACGGTGAGTCCTGAAACGTCTAAAAAGCAAAGCTTAGAGAGCATAGGGCACTTCCACTCATGGGGGTATAAATTGGGAAAATGAAAAATCAGCAAGACACAAGCACCCCAAAGTTTAGGGCTGCTCTGTTGACAAGGACCTCCACTTCATTCCACCTTCAATATCCCAGGAAAGAGAAAAATGGATAAAGAAGTTGTGGTCCTTATGTACAATGGAATATCACTCAGCCGTGAAATCAATGTCATAAGGCTAGTAGCAGCATGATGAGTGGATTTAGGTACGACGACTCTAAGTGAAATAAGTCACACAGAAAAGGACACTTCTCATAAGGTATCACTGATAGAGGGAATGTAAAAACCGTTACACTTGAACTGAATTACAAAACAGAACAGAGTCACACATGCAGAAAACACACTATGGCTGCTTAACGGGAAAGGTGAGGTGGGGTGATACATAAAACAAGGGTTTCAAATTAGCTCAGATACCGTTCCATAAACCCAATATGTAATAGACAAGACCTACTCCTTGCTCAGAGAACTGGACTCAACACGCCCTATTCACCGCACAAGAATATATCTGACTAGTAATAATCTTAAAACCTATGTATTGATATCTCTCTGTTAGTGTGTCAAGTGGGTAAAAAGCGGCATAAACACAGCAGTGAAAAGCAGCTAAACCCCATTATAAAAATAAATTACTTTGAAACACCCATGAAACAAAGACAGTGAAAGAGAGAGAAATTCTTACACAATGCGTTCAGGGGCTGTGATGCAACCTGGATTGACCATATCTAGACCCACAGCTGGATGAGACCTAAGGGTGGACACTGTTGCGGCTGAGAGGTTTGGTGAGGTTGGGTGAGCAAACGCAGACCCTTTAAAGTAATACTGCGTGGTACCCATCGCATGGGTCCCAAATCTCCAGGTTCAAGGGCATCTTCCTACATCGAAAACATGCATGAGATACCCAGAAGATGGTACACCGTGTGATGGGGAAAGGTTTCTAAAACGCACCTCATTTCTCATCTGCTTGTGCCCGGGTTCGCCATTCCAGCCACTTTACTAGCAATCTCCCTCCTTGGAGCATCAGCACCTTTAACCTCCTGTTCCGTACAGGTTGCAATTTGTACTGAGGATGAACGGGAAGACGTGGAACCAATGAAAGACTAGCTCTTGGTGTTGGGACAGGCACAGGTCACTCTATTTTCCCATCAGGAAGAAGAATTAACCACAGGCTCAGCCTGCCCCCCGGAACCAGAACAGGGCCTGAAGCCATCCTGCGCTTTTGCGGCCAGCTCCCTAAAAAGCGAGTTGTAAAATGGAGGTTCAGGGCACTGCAATTCACAAACCTGCAGAGTTATAAATGATAACTCTCATCCACAAATATATTGAGGGAAGGCAAAGAAGAGGATTTGAAATCAAGGCAGAATTGCAGGAAACAGATTTCAGGAGGTAGATTCGAATCGCCTTTAAAGCACATGAAAAGCGGCAAAACGTTGACAATGATGCCCTTGGCCAAAAAGGGCGTATGCGTTTTTTCCTGAATATATTCAGGAAAAAACGCATACGCCCTTTTTGGCCAACCAAGCAGCCTGGAAAGGCAAATCAGCGCTACAAAGATGTCTCGCTTCCCATCGGTCAAAAGGGCCATGCTGAAAAAAGTGTCAAAACCAGAAATGCAGGACAGGCCATGGAGAAATGGGAGCCTTGCTACACTGATGGGCGGGATGTAAATTGTCAACAGCCACTCTGGAGAAGTGTACGGTGAGTCCTGAAACGTCTAAAAAGCAAAGCTTAGAGAGCATAGGGCACTTCCACTCATGGGGGTATAAATTGGGAAAATGAAAAATCAGCAAGACACAAGCACCCCAAAGTTTAGGGCTGCTCTGTTGACAAGGACCTCCACTTCATTCCACCTTCAATATCCCAGGAAAGAGAAAAATGGATAAAGAAGTTGTGGTCCTTATGTACAATGGAATATCACTCAGCCGTGAAATCAATGTCATAAGGCTAGTAGCAGCATGATGAGTGGATTTAGGTACGACGACTCTAAGTGAAATAAGTCACACAGAAAAGGACACTTCTCATAAGGTATCACTGATAGAGGGAATGTAAAAACCGTTACACTTGAACTGAATTACAAAACAGAACAGAGTCACACATGCAGAAAACACACTATGGCTGCTTAACGGGAAAGGTGAGGTGGGGTGATACATAAAACAAGGGTTTCAAATTAGCTCAGATACCGTTCCATAAACCCAATATGTAATAGACAAGACCTACTCCTTGCTCAGAGAACTGGACTCAACACGCCCTATTCACCGCACAAGAATATATCTGACTAGTAATAATCTTAAAACCTATGTATTGATATCTCTCTGTTAGTGTGTCAAGTGGGTAAAAAGCGGCATAAACACAGCAGTGAAAAGCAGCTAAACCCCATTATAAAAATAAATTACTTTGAAACACCCATGAAACAAAGACAGTGAAAGAGAGAGAAATTCTTACACAATGCGTTCAGGGGCTGTGATGCAACCTGGATTGACCATATCTAGACCCACAGCTGGATGAGACATAAGGGTGGACACTGTTGCGGCTGAGAGGTTTGGTGAGGTTGGGTGAGCAAACGCAGACCCTTTAAAGTAATACTGCGTGGTACCCATCGCATGGGTCCCAAATCTCCAGGTTCAAGGGCATCTTCCTACATCGAAAACATGCATGAGATACCCAGAAGATGGTACACCGTGTGATGGGGAAAGGTTTCTAAAACGCACCTCATTTCTCATCTGCTTGTGCCCGGGTTCGCCATTCCAGCCACTTTACTAGCAATCTCCCTCCTTGGAGCATCAGCACCTTTAACCTCCTGTTCCGTACAGGTTGCAATTTGTACTGAGGATGAACGGGAAGACGTGGAACCAATGAAAGACTAGCTCTTGGTGTTGGGACAGGCACAGGTCACTCTATTTTCCCATCAGGAAGAAGAATTAACCACAGGCTCAGCCTGCCCCCCGGAACCAGAACAGGGCCTGAAGCCATCCTGCGCTTTTGCGGCCAGCTCCCTAAAAAGCGAGTTGTAAAATGGAGCTTCAGGGCACTGCAATTCACAAACCTGCAGAGTTATAAATGATAACTCTCATCCACAAATATATTGAGGGAAGGCAAAGAAGAGGATTTGAAATCAAGGCAGAATTGCAGGAAACAGATTTCAGGAGGTAGATTCGAATCGCCTTTAAAGCACATGAAAAGCGGCAAAACGTTGACAATGATGCCCTTGGCCAAAAAGGGCGTATGCGTTTTTTCCTGAATATATTCAGGAAAAAACGCATACGCCCTTTTTGGCCAACCAAGCAACCTGGAAAGGCAAATCAGCGCTACAAAGATGTCTCGCTTCCCATCGGTCAAAAGGGCCATGCTGAAAAAAGTGTCAAAACCAGAAATGCAGGACAGGCCATGGAGAAATGGGAGCCTTGCTACACTGATGGGCGGGATGTAAATTGTCAACAGCCACTCTGGAGAAGTGTACGGTGAGTCCTGAAACGTCTAAAAAGCAAAGCTTAGAGAGCATAGGGCACTTCCACTCATGGGGGTATAAATTGGGAAAATGAAAAATCAGCAAGACACAAGCACCCCAAAGTTTAGGGCTGCTCTGTTGACAAGGACCTCCACTTCATTCCACCTTCAATATCCCAGGAAAGAGAAAAATGGATAAAGAAGTTGTGGTCCTTATGTACAATGGAATATCACTCAGCCGTGAAATCAATGTCATAAGGCTAGTAGCAGCATGATGAGTGGATTTAGGTACGACGACTCTAAGTGAAATAAGTCACACAGAAAAGGACACTTCTCATAAGGTATCACTGATAGAGGGAATGTAAAAACCGTTACACTTGAACTGAATTACAAAACAGAACAGAGTCACACATGCAGAAAACACACTATGGCTGCTTAACGGGAAAGGTGAGGTGGGGTGATACATAAAACAAGGGTTTCAAATTAGCTCAGATACCGTTCCATAAACCCAATATGTAATAGACAAGACCTACTCCTTGCTCAGAGAACTGGACTCAACACGCCCTATTCACCGCACAAGAATATATCTGACTAGTAATAATCTTAAAACCTATGTATTGATATCTCTCTGTTAGTGTGTCAAGTGGGTAAAAAGCGGCATAAACACAGCAGTGAAAAGCAGCTAAACCCCATTATAAAAATAAATTACTTTGAAACACCCATGAAACAAAGACAGTGAAAGAGAGAGAAATTCTTACACAATGCGTTCAGGGGCTGTGATGCAACCTGGATTGACCATATCTAGACCCACAGCTGGATGAGACATAAGGGTGGACACTGTTGCGGCTGAGAGGTTTGGTGAGGTTGGGTGAGCAAACGCAGACCCTTTAAAGTAATACTGCGTGGTACCCATCGCATGGGTCCCAAATCTCCAGGTTCAAGGGCATCTTCCTACATCGAAAACATGCATGAGATACCCAGAAGATGGTACACCGTGTGATGGGGAAAGGTTTCTAAAACGCACCTCATTTCTCATCTGCTTGTGCCCGGGTTCGCCATTCCAGCCACTTTACTAGCAATCTCCCTCCTTGGAGCATCAGCACCTTTAACCTCCTGTTCCGTACAGGTTGCAATTTGTACTGAGGATGAACGGGAAGACGTGGAACCAATGAAAGACTAGCTCTTGGTGTTGGGACAGGCACAGGTCACTCTATTTTCCCATCAGGAAGAAGAATTAACCACAGGCTCAGCCTGCCCCCCGGAACCAGAACAGGGCCTGAAGCCATCCTGCGCTTTTGCGGCCAGCTCCCTAAAAAGCGAGTTGTAAAATGGAGGTTCAGGGCACTGCAATTCACAAACCTGCAGAGTTATAAATGATAACTCTCATCCACAAATATATTGAGGGAAGGCAAAGAAGAGGATTTGAAATCAAGGCAGAATTGCAGGAAACAGATTTCAGGAGGTAGATTCGAATCGCCTTTAAAGCACATGAAAAGCGGCAAAACGTTGACAATGATGCCCTTGGCCAAAAAGGGCGTATGCGTTTTTTCCTGAATATATTCAGGAAAAAACGCATACGCCCTTTTTGGCCAACCAAGCAACCTGGAAAGGCAAATCAGCGCTACAAAGATGTCTCGCTTCCCATCGGTCAAAAGGGCCATGCTGAAAAAAGTGTCAAAACCAGAAATGCAGGACAGGCCATGGAGAAATGGGAGCCTTGCTACACTGATGGGCGGGATGTAAATTGTCAACAGCCACTCTGGAGAAGTGTACGGTGAGTCCTGAAACGTCTAAAAAGCAAAGCTTAGAGAGCATAGGGCACTTCCACTCATGGGGGTATAAATTGGGAAAATGAAAAATCAGCAAGACACAAGCACCCCAAAGTTTAGGGCTGCTCTGTTGACAAGGACCTCCACTTCATTCCACCTTCAATATCCCAGGAAAGAGAAAAATGGATAAAGAAGTTGTGGTCCTTATGTACAATGGAATATCACTCAGCCGTGAAATCAATGTCATAAGGCTAGTAGCAGCATGATGAGTGGATTTAGGTACGACGACTCTAAGTGAAATAAGTCACACAGAAAAGGACACTTCTCATAAGGTATCACTGATAGAGGGAATGTAAAAACCGTTACACTTGAACTGAATTACAAAACAGAACAGAGTCACACATGCAGAAAACACACTATGGCTGCTTAACGGGAAAGGTGAGGTGGGGTGATACATAAAACAAGGGTTTCAAATTAGCTCAGATACCGTTCCATAAACCCAATATGTAATAGACAAGACCTACTCCTTGCTCAGAGAACTGGACTCAACACGCCCTATTCACCGCACAAGAATATATCTGACTAGTAATAATCTTAAAACCTATGTATTGATATCTCTCTGTTAGTGTGTCAAGTGGGTAAAAAGCGGCATAAACACAGCAGTGAAAAGCAGCTAAACCCCATTATAAAAATAAATTACTTTGAAACACCCATGAAACAAAGACAGTGAAAGAGAGAGAAATTCTTACACAATGCGTTCAGGGGCTGTGATGCAACCTGGATTGACCATATCTAGACCCACAGCTGGATGAGACATAAGGGTGGACACTGTTGCGGCTGAGAGGTTTGGTGAGGTTGGGTGAGCAAACGCAGACCCTTTAAAGTAATACTGCGTGGTACCCATCGCATGGGTCCCAAATCTCCAGGTTCAAGGGCATCTTCCTACATCGAAAACATGCATGAGATACCCAGAAGATGGTACACCGTGTGATGGGGAAAGGTTTCTAAAACGCACCTCATTTCTCATCTGCTTGTGCCCGGGTTCGCCATTCCAGCCACTTTACTAGCAATCTCCCTCCTTGGAGCATCAGCACCTTTAACCTCCTGTTCCGTACAGGTTGCAATTTGTACTGAGGATGAACGGGAAGACGTGGAACCAATGAAAGACTAGCTCTTGGTGTTGGGACAGGCACAGGTCACTCTATTTTCCCATCAGGAAGAAGAATTAACCACAGGCTCAGCCTGCCCCCCCGGAACCAGAACAGGGCCTGAAGCCATCCTGCGCTTTTGCGGCCAGCTCCCTAAAAAGCGAGTTGTAAAATGGAGCTTCAGGGCACTGCAATTCACAAACCTGCAGAGTTATAAATGATAACTCTCATCCACAAATATATTGAGGGAAGGCAAAGAAGAGGATTTGAAATCAAGGCAGAATTGCAGGAAACAGATTTCAGGAGGTAGATTCGAATCGCCTTTAAAGGCACATGAAAAGCGGCAAAACGTTGACAATGATGCCCTTGGCCAAAAAGGGCGTATGCGTTTTTTCCTGAATATATTCAGGAAAAAACGCATACGCCCTTTTTGGCCAACCAAGCAACCTGGAAAGGCAAATCAGCGCTACAAAGATGTCACGCTTCCCATCGGTCAAAAGGGCCATGCTGAAAAAAGTGTCAAAACCAGAAATGCAGGACAGGCCATGGAGAAATGGGAGCCTTGCTACACTGATGGGCGGGATGTAAATTGTCAACAGCCACTCTGGAGAAGTGTACGGTGAGTCCTGAAACGTCTAAAAAGCAAAGCTTAGAGAGCATAGGGCACTTCCACTCATGGGGGTATAAATTGGGAAAATGAAAAATCAGCAAGACACAAGCACCCCAAAGTTTAGGGCTGCTCTGTTGACAAGGACCTCCACTTCATTCCACCTTCAATATCCCAGGAAAGAGAAAAATGGATAAAGAAGTTGTGGTCCTTATGTACAATGGAATATCACTCAGCCGTGAAATCAATGTCATAAGGCTAGTAGCAGCATGATGAGTGGATTTAGGTACGACGACTCTAAGTGAAATAAGTCACACAGAAAAGGACACTTCTCATAAGGTATCACTGATAGAGGGAATGTAAAAACCGTTACACTTGAACTGAATTACAAAACAGAACAGAGTCACACATGCAGAAAACACACTATGGCTGCTTAACGGGAAAGGTGAGGTGGGGTGATACATAAAACAAGGGTTTCAAATTAGCTCAGATACCGTTCCATAAACCCAATATGTAATAGACAAGACCTACTCCTTGCTCAGAGAACTGGACTCAACACGCCCTATTCACCGCACAAGAATATATCTGACTAGTAATAATCT